>NC_091576.1:29793820-29803820 GCF_042767895.1 Penaeus vannamei
CGTTATTACATCTAATTGAAAGAAAACGTGTCCTTTCTTAACGGGATATTTCTGTCCGTGGTTGTGCGTTCCTCCCCCTACTCCCTCCCTCCCCTTCTCCCTACTCCCTCCCCCTCCCCTACTCCCTGCCCCTCCCCCTACTCCTCCCCTTACTCCCTCCCCTTCCCCTACTCCCTCCCCTTCCCCTACTCCCTTCCCCTATTCCCTCCTTTACTCCCCCTACTCCTCCCTCCCTCCCTCCCCCACCCTACTCCCTTCCTCCCTCCCTCCCTCCATTACTCCCCCTCCCTCCCCACCCCCTACTCCCTCCCTCCCCTTCCCCCATTATTCCCTCCCTCCCCCCCCCCTCCCCCTACTCCCTCCCTCCCTCACCACCTACTCCCTCCCTCCCCTACTCCCTCCCTCCCCCCCTTCCCCTTGTCGTTGTCCCCCTAAACGACAGATCGCGATTGAAAGGAAATTAGCGGTCGTGTCGTCCCGTTTCGCCGCGACGACCCAGGCCACTCTCCATTACGCCGACTGTCACATAACGACCACCTGCTTCTCCCCGTCGGTCACTCCCCTACGACGCGTCAACTGCAACACACCGTCCGGGGCGGCTTCGTCTTGTTCTTCGTCTTCGTCTTCGTTTTCGTTTTCTTCGTCTTCGTTTTCGTCTTCGTTTTCTTCGTCTTTGCCTTCGTCTTCGATTTCGTCTTCGTTTTTGTGTTTGTCTTCGTCTTCGTTTTCTTCGTCTTTACCTTCGTCTTCGTTTGGTCTTCGTCTTCGATTTCGTCTTTGCCTTCGTTTTCGTCTTCTTCGTCTTCGTCATTGACTTTTCCTTCGTTTTCGTCTTCTTCGTCTTCGTCATTGACTTTTCCTTCGTTTTCGTCTTCGTTTGGTCTTCGTCTTCGATTTCGTCTTCGTTTTTGTGTTTGTCTTCGTCTTCGTTTTCTTCGTCTTTGCCTTCGTCTTCGATTTCGTCTTCGTTTTTGTGTTTGTCTTCGTCTTCGTTTTCTTCGTCTTTGCCTTCGTCTTCGATTTCGTCTTCGTTTTTGTGTTTGTCTTCGTCTTCGTTTTCTTCGTCTTTACCTTCGTCTTCGATTTCGTCTTTGCCTTCGTTTTCGTCTTCTTCGTCTTCGTCATTGACTTTTCCTTCGTTTTCGTCTTCGTTTGGTCTTCGTCTTCGATTTCGTCTTCGTTTTTGTGTTTGTCTTCGTCTTCGTTTTCTTCGTCTTTGCCTTCGTCTTCGTTTTCGTCTTCGTTTGGTCTTCGTCTTCGATTTCGTCTTTGCCTTCGTTTTCGTCTTCTTCGTCTTCGTCATTGACTTTTCCTTCGTTTTCGTCTTCGTCTCCATCTTTGTCTTCGTCTCCGTTTCCGTCTTCGTGACTTGACACATTATGTTATGACTTTATCAACAATATATACTTTCTCTCTCTCTCTCTCTCTTGCTCTCTCTCTCTCTTGCTCTCTCTTGCTCTCCCTTGATCTCTCTCTCTCTCTCTCTCTCTCTCTCTCTCTCTCTCTCTCTCTCTCTCTCTCTCTTCTCTTTCTCTCTCTCTTTCTCTCCCCTCTGCCTCTCCCTCTGCCTCTAACTCTCCTTCTCCTCTCTCTCTCCCTCTCCCTCTCCCTCTCTCTCTCCCTCTCCCTCCCTCCCTCTCTTTTTTGGGGGGAGGGGAGGGCATACTTTGCTAATCCTTCGCCATAACTCCCCCTCCCCATTCCCTCATGCGCTTCCTTGCTTGCCGGCGCGTCACCTCGTAATGGCAAGTCATCGCATTAACATAACCAGCCATAACAGCCCCTCGTCCGTCATGCAATATCGACCCTTAGCGACGGACGCCCGACGGGTCATTCGCCGTTTCGTGCATGATCGCCTCCCCCTCTCCCCTCCCTCCTTCCTTTCCCCCTTCCCCCTAGGCCGCCATGTGGAATCCCCCCCCCCTCTAGGCCGCCATGAGGACCCCCCCTAGGCCGCCATGAGGAATACCCCTCCCCCCCACCCCCAACCCCCCTTCTAGTCGCATGACCCTTCCGCCGCCCGTCCATAAGGGCCGGGATGCTAACCCCTTCGGCAGGAGGTTTTGGCGCGAGTTAATTAGCATGTTTCCTGACGGGCGGAAGATGCGGGAGGCGGACCGGAAGTCACGGCGAGCCATCAGCCATCACCGCTGGACGGGGAGAGGGGGAGGGAGGAGGAGAGGAAGGGAGAGGGGGGAGGAAGAGGGAGAGGGAGGGAGAGAGTAGGAGGAGGAGAGGAAGGGAGAGGGAGGGAGATACATGGCGGGAGGGAGGGAGAGAAGGAGGTAGGGAGAGGGGGAGGGAGAGGGGCAGGAAGAGGGAGGTAGGGAGAGGGAGAAGGAGAGGGGGAGGGAGGAAGGGATAGGGAGAGGGAGGGAAGGGGAGGAAGAAGGAGGGAGAAAAGGTGTGAAGGAAGGAGTGAAAGCGAGAGAGAGTGAGAGTGAGAGTGAACGTGAGAGTGAGACTAAGAGTAATAACGAGAACGAGTAATAGAGAGAGAGAGCGCAGTCCAATTGTGTTATTGTACGGCCTTGATTTTTTAATACCTTTGTTACTTGTGTGTCAGCAATACCTTTGGTTGCTGTGTTTAACATGATTTGCAGTTTTCTTTTTGCCTTTATTCGAATGAGTCCCTTGTTCAGTAAAAAGAAGAAGAAAAAACACCTTTTATCTAATTTATATTAATTAGTCTCTTAATGTGAAGTCTGTCATTCATTGCCGACCTTAAAAGTAATCCGTGTGAGATGAGGGATATGATTCACATATTTCTTCTTTTCATTCTGTTTACGGTAGACTGATTTAGACATTTTCCTTCTTTTTACGCGAGAGTGATGTAGTTATTTTACATTTTGCCTTCTCATGCAAAAGGGAAGTAGATATCCTTCCCTGATTCCTTTTTTTACTGGCACTGAGAGCGTGAACTCCGTGCCTAGATACTTAGCGAGCGGCTTTTCATTTATAGCATAGTCTCCCCTCGACTCATCGCTAACTTCCGTTTTCTTTTTCTCTCCCGGGTCACGAACGGAAGAAAATCATGATTCATGGTGTTTGGGCGAAAAGGAATTTCTAGTCATAATTCACGTTATTTGTATAATTCGATTTTTTTTTTATATTTTCATGAGAGAGTGAAGGTTATTAATGATGTGTTGGAAGTCTATCAAAAATGTTGGAGAAATATTTATTGTTGATTTTACTTTTTTTCAGATGGGAGCGCGAGTAGACAGGACTTCAAGTCAGATTCCAGAAATTCAAATAATAAGGTAAGTTATTTATTTGTATATTTCGTTGGATTTTATTAGTCTTTGAATTTTATTATATATATTTTTGTTTGTGGGTGATTTTGTGTTTTTGTTTGTCTGTTACTATTCGGTGCATTATTCGAAAAAAAGAAGAAGACGACGAAGAAAAAGAAAAGAAGAAGAAAGAACAAATAAAAAAAGATAAACAAAAGTAAAAATTGAATTAACAGTTAGTGGACAATTGCCCAAATATTTTTGTCCATTACACTTTCGCGTAATAGACAAAGAAACCGAGTTTATATGACGCCATCTGTTGGGGTCGCATTAAGACATTAGTCCTGTTTGGGTGCAACAGATGGCGCTGGCAGAGCGGACGAATAAAAATTCTAAGGTTTTCCTGAATACAGTATGAAGGTGTTCCTTTTTGATTTAGACTAAACTGCAATTATAATAGGGGTGGCTAAATGAGAAGATGATAATGCAGAGAGATATGTTTTGTTTTTTAGAAGTAGATAATTAAGAGATTTCGTTAATGAGTGTGTGTTTGTGTGTGTGTGTGTGTGTGTGTGGGGGGGGGGGTGATGATTATCAAAGGTTGATTAATGATTGAGGTGATTATGATAATGGTAATGATAATGTTGGTAAAAACAACAGCGTGAGGATGATTATAATGATGATGATAGCAATAGTAATGATACCGATACACAATAATGGTAATGATCAGGTTAATGATACTAATTACGTAAATGATACTAATTGCGTTAATGATAGTGATATTAACAAAACAACAACACCAGCGCCAGTATTAATATCGGTATAGTAAGCAAGTCCATTCTGATATGGAAAAATCGCAGTCCTTGTCACTTGGTTCTTATATATAAAAAAGGCTGAATAAATGGCATTGTGGCCAGTATACTGAAAATTATTCAGTATTTATTATTATTATTGTTTTATTTTTTTCTATTCTTATTTATTTGTATATATATATTTATTTATTTTTTGTTATGAAGTATCATCTACTGAGATTTACATTGAGCAAAATAGCGAAGTCAGTGCTATTTATTGGTGAACATTACCGTTTTCTGTGGGCTGTAGAGGGAACCATTTTCTGTTACTATTCTTTGGGTAACACGCATATTCCGCTGGTTTTCCTCTTCCTCCTACCCCTTCCCTCGTTTCCCCTTTCCCTTCCTTGACATCCATCCATCCATCCATCCATCCATCCATCCATCCATCCATCCATCCATCCATCCACGTTTCCAGCTATCCACCCCTCTTTTTTGTTCTCTCTCCTCTCTTCCATCCATCCTTTTTGTTCTCTCTCCTCTTTTGAAAGGATTACGAGGGAAGAGGGAGAATGGGGAATAATAAATGCGAAGGAGGGAGAGTGGATGGGTGAAGAAGAGGATGGAGGGAAGAGGACAGGTAGAGGGAGGGAGGAAGGAAGGAAGGAAGGAAGTGGGGAAGGAAGGAAGGGAGGGAGGGAGGGAGGGAGGGAGGAAGGGAGGGAGGAAGGAATGGAGGGAGGGTAGAAGGAAGGGAGGGAGGGAGGAGGAAGGAAGGGAGGGAGGGAGGGAGGGAGGAGGGAGAAAGGAAGGAAAGAAGGGAGGGAGGAAAAGGGAAAAGAAGGAAGAAAGAAAGGAAGGAGGGAGGAGGAATGGAAGAAGGGAGAAAGGAAGGGAGGAGGGAGGGAGGGAGGAAAAGGAAGGGAAGGAAGGAAGAAAGAAAGGAAGGGAGGGAGGAGGGAGGAGGAAGGGAAGAAGGGAGAAAGGAAGGAAGGGAGGGAGGGAGGGAGGAAGGGAAGGAAGGAGAGAGGGAGGAAGGGAAGGAGGGGGAGAGGGAGGAGGAAAAAATCTCAAGAGCGCCGGCAGGTTGACAGCCCAACAGCCAGGTAGAAGGACGTGGTAGACGGGGAAGCGGGAGAGAGTAGAATAAAAACAAAAAATAGAAATTGCGTGACAGGAAGGAAGGGGGAAAATAAGAATAAAGGAAAAAGAAGAGCAGAAGAATGAGAAGAAGGGAAATAGAGGAACAGATAGCAGAAAGAAAGGGAGAAAAATGGAGAAATTGAAAATATACGGAGAACAAAAAAAAAAAAAAAAGAGAAATAGGGGCAAAAAAGAAAATAAGAAGAATAGGAGAAAGAAAAGAGGAGGAGAAATATTGACTTAAAAGAAGGTAACGAATGAAAAGAAATGTCTTTATGCGGAATAAATAGAACTGAATCTTGTAAACGGCTAGGATAATAAATTCTTTTTTTTTCTTTACTTTCTTTTTACTCAATAATCCAACCCAAATGGAAAGGAAATAAACAGTAGGAGAGAAAGAGAAATAGAAGAATAATGATAGGATGTGATAATAAGATGTAATGATAGGAATTGTGTTGCTTATAAAAATGGCGTTTGATTATTAACTGTATTTCCTGAAGCATAAATTGAAGCAATGGTAATAATGATGGTAGTAATAATAATCAATAATGATAATTGATTGTAATAGTGATAAATAAATTAGATGTAAATAAATAGATATGTAAATAAATAGTCGTAATAATGCTATTGTCTCTTAATGTACCAAACCGTAATGTAAACGTGATTATATATGATAACGATAGATAAATACGTAATTGAAAAGAAAAGTAATTTGATATTAACTTCTAGATTTACGCGAAAAAATAAAGTTTTCTTTTCTGTCTTGCTTTTTTCGTGCAATTTATAAAATACGTATTAAAAAGAGAAAAAAAAAATTGTATTTTTTTTTCTTTAATAAATACTGGATCGTACGTGCCTCTAGTCTGTTATAGGGGTTTAGTGGTCACAGGGAGGAAATAAATGTTTGTCTGTCGAATTAGGGTAATACGAGAGTGAGAGGAAGAGAGGGAAAGGGAAATAGAGATGGAAAGGGAAATAGAGATGGAAAGGGAAATGGAGAAGAAAAGGGAAGGAAAGAGGGAAAGGGAAATAGAGATGGAAAGGGAAAGTGAGAAGGGAAAGGGTAATAGAGATAGAAAAAGAAAGAGATGGAAAGGGAAATAGAGATGGAAGGAGAAATGGAGAAAGAAAAGGGAAATAGAGATGGAAAAGAAAATGGAGAAGGAATAGAGTAATGGAGATAGAAAGAATGAGGAAGAGTTGTAGAGGGTGGGAAGAGAGGAGGAGAAGAGTTGTGGAAGGAGGGGGAGTGGGAGGGAGAGATGGCAGTGGAGGGAGGAGCGAGGGAGTGGGAGGAGGGAGGGAAGGGTTGGGGGAAGGAAGGGTTCAGAAGGGAAGGAGAGGGAGGGAGGAGGGAGAAAGGGAAGGAGGAATGTTGGAGAGCGAAAAGGGGAAATAGGAATGCGGAGGGAGGGAGGAGAAGGGAAGGGAGGATGCGAAGGAAGGGTTCAGGAAAAGAGGGAAGCGAAGGGAGGGGAGAAAGGGGAAGATAGCGTGACAGGAAGGGAATGAGAGGAACGTGGACGGCGATAAAGGGAGAAGGTAGGGCAAGGAAGGATTGGATAGCGAAGGAACTGAAAACAGAAGGAATATGGGGGGAGGAGGTCAGAAGATAAAGAATAAGATAGACACCGACAGACAAAGTGACTGACAAATGGAATGAGAGAGAGAGAGAAAGGAAGGGAAAGAGAAAGAGTGAAAAGAGAAGAGGGACACACACACACACACACACACACACACACACACACACACACACACACACACACACACACACACACACACACACACACACACACACACACGAGAGGAGAGACTGACAAATGATGGAAGAGAGAGAGGGAGGGAGGGAGAAGATAGAAACGAACAGATATGAAGGGGGAGAGAGAGAGAGAGACAGAGACAGAGACAGAGACAGAGACAGAGAAAGAAAAAGAAAAAGAAAAAGAAAAAGAAAGACAGCGAGCAAGAGAAAGACAGAGAGAAGGAGAGAGAGAGAGAGAGAGAGAGAGAAGAGGGGAGGAGGGGATTAAATCAGAGGTTAATCGCCAGCGCTGCCTGCACCGCGCTCGATACGCCGATGTGTGTGACAAGCGGCGCTGACTCGTGACAGGGGCGTGTTGTGTGTGTTTGAGGACGTCAGGCGGGGGCCGTCGGGATTCCTGACTTTATTCCCTTTTGGGGGATTTTTGGGTTTTATAGCTTTATTTCGTTCTGGGATTTTTGGGTTTTATGTTTTCCGGATTTTTGGCTTTTGTTTCGGTCTAGGATTTTTGGGTTTTATGTTTTCCGGATTTTTGGCAGACTTTATTTCTGGGACCGTCGGGATTCCAGACTTTATTCCCTTTTTTGGATTTTTTGGGTTTTATAGCTTTATTTCGTTCTAGGGTTTTTGGGTTTTATGTTTTCCGGATTTTTGGGTTTTGTTTCGGTCTAGGATTTTTGGGTTTTATATTTTCCGGATTTTTGGCAGACTTTATTTCTGGAACCGTCGGGATTCCAGACTTTATTTCGGTCTAGGATTTTTGGGTTTTATATTTTCCGGACTTTTGGCAGACTTTTTTTTTTTTTTTTTTTTTTTAAGGATTTTTGGGTTTTATATTTTCCGGATTTTTGACTTTTGTTTCGGTCTAGGATTTTTGGGTTTTATATTTTCCGGATTTTTGACTTTTGTTTCGGTCTAGGATTTTTGGGTTTTATATTTTCCGGATTTTTGGCAGACTTTATTTCGGTCTAGGATTTTTGGGTTTTACAATTTCCGGACTTTTGACTTTTATATCATTTTAGGGAAAATATTTTAGTCTTTATTTCGTTTAAGTGTTTTAGGGTTTTCCTGTTTCCAGACTTTATTTCGTTTCTAGGATTTTAGGGTATTATATTTTCCGGATTTTTGGCTTTTGTTTCGGTTTAGTAGTTCAGGATCTTTCATTGTGAAGACTTTTATTCCTTTTTAGGGAAATTATTTTAGGCATTTATTTCGTTTTAGGATTTTAGGATTTTCCATTTCACAGATTTTTGTTTCGTTTTAGGATTTTCCAGGATTTTTTAGGGGAGGAGGTAGGGGGTTGGGGAAGGGGGGAGGGGGTAGCTTTCGTTTGTGGTGTGTTGTTTATTTGTTTATATGTTTGTTTATCTCTTTGTTTACTTGTTTGTTGGTTTGTGTATTATGTACGTTGGTTCTCAATTTTGGGACCAGTGTATTTGTGTTTTATATTTGTTTGATTATCATTTTAATTTCCTGTTCATTAACTTGCCCTCCATTTCATTCACCTTGTTTATTCTGATTTTTTTATGTGTAATGATTGGCAGTTGAGAGTCAGTGAAGAGAAAGAGCCTTTAACCTTTTGTTCTTGGCGGTGGAAGGATATCGAGAATGCGAGTGGTAATTTATTCAGGTCTCTCTCTCTCTCTCGTTCTTTCTTTCTCGCTCGCTCGCTCGCTTGCTCGCTGGCTCGTTCGCTTTCTTTCTTTCTCTCTCTCTCTCTCTCTCTCTTTCTTTATTTCTCGATCGCTCGCTTTCTTTCTCTCTCTCTCTCTTTCTCCTTCTTTCTTTCTCTCTCTCTCGCTCGCTTTCTTTCTCTCTTTCTCTTTCTCTTTCTTTCTTTCTTTCTTTCTCTCTTTTTCCATCTTTCTTTTTTCTCTCTCTTTTTCTATCTTTCATTCTCTCTCGCTTGCTTTCTTTTTCTATCTTTCTCCTCTCTCTCTCTCTCTCTCTCTCTCTCTCTCTCTCTCTCTCTCTCTCTCTCTCTCTCTCTCTCTCTCTCTCTCTCTCTCTCTCTCTCCCTCTCTCTCTCTCTCTCTCTCTCCTTCTCTCTCTCTCTCCTTCTCTCTCTCCTATCTCTCTCTCTCTCTCCCCCCCTCTCTCTCTCTCTCTTTCTTTCTCTCTCTCTCCCTCCTCCCTCCCTTTCCCTCTCCCTCTCCCTCTTCCTCCCCACCCTCTCTCTCTCTCTCTCTCTCTCTCTCTCTCTCTCTCTCTCTCTCTCTCTCTCTCTCTCTCTCTCTCTCTCCCTCTCTCTCTCTCTCTCTCTCTCTCTCTCTCTCTCTCTCTCTCTCTCTCTCTCTCTCTCTCTCTCTCTCTCTCTCTCCCTCCCTCCCTCCCTCTCCCTCTCCTTCCTCCCTCCCCTCCCTCCTCCCTCCCTCCCTCCCTCCCTCCCTCCCTCCCTCCCCCTCCCCTCCCCTCCCCTCCTCTCCGCTCCCCTCCCCTCCCCTCCCTTCCCCTCCTTCCCCACTCCTCCCTCCCTCCCCCTCCCTTTGCTCTTGCCCTTCCTCTTTAAGCATCAAACCCAAAACAGACAGACGCTTATTCCTGTTCCGCTGTTTGGCCGAGTCATTGCGGGGGGGGGGGGGGAGGGGGAGTGGGAGGAGGGGCCGGCTCACGAGGTGGTCGTCCGGTCGAGGCGGTGATTCTGGGTTCGGCCGACGCGCTGGTTCGTGGTTGTGGAGGGAGGGGGAATACATTGCAGTATGACACAACAATAATAATACACACATTACACACACACACACACACACACACACACACACACACACACCCACACACACACACACACACACACGCACAGACACACACACACACACACACACACACACACACACACACACACACACACACACATACACACACACACACACACACACACACACACACATATATATATATATATATATATATATATATATATATATATATATATATATATATATATATATATATATATATATGAAAATCCCGCTAAAGGGTGAGGCGGCTTAATGCATCCCAGAACGGCCTTCCATCAGCGCCGTGAGGAGGCCTCGGTTGTGGTGAGGCCTATTTATCTGTTTCTCGGAATATAA
>NC_091576.1:29808820-29811320 GCF_042767895.1 Penaeus vannamei
TTTTTCGCATATTTTAAAAATCCTAGGTGATTTTTTTTCCTTTTTTTCTTTGCTTTGTGTAGTAAGTGTTTATGGTAGAATAAGGAAGAGGCGTAGGGAGGAGAGAACGAGGTATGGTGTTTATGTGGCAATGTTGTTATTAAGGAATGAGGGTTTTGGCGTTGGTTGTGAAGAGAGGGTTGGAGAGAGAGAGAGAGAGAGAGAGAGAGAGAGAGAGAGAGAGAGAGAGAGATAGAGATAGAGAGAGAGAGAGAGAGAGAGAGAGAGAGAGAGAGAGAGAGAGAGAGAGAGAGAGAGAGAGAGAGAGAGAGAGAGAGAGAGAGAAGGAAAGAAAGAAAGAAAGAAAGAGAAAAATAGGGAGAGAGAAAGAGAGAGAGAGAAAAAAAAGGTTAGGTGTTAGAGAGACAGATATAGATAGATAGACATAGGGAGAAAAAATATACATGGAAAGATGTAGGTGGATAGATAGATAGATTGATAGAGAGGAGGGGGTTGCCAGTCTAGATTTCGAACCCAGAATCGATCACCTGAGCTCACCTGGCACCGTTAACGACTCCGGTGACCTGCAGTGCCAGGACAGGGTCACGTGACGATGGCACTGTGGCCCTCCCTTGGTATCGACTGTCCCTTTTATCCGATTTCAGATGACTCGGCTGTTTAGAGTGTTTGGGTTATTGTCATGTCATTCGCTCTCTTTCTCTGTTCTGGGCTATTTTCTCTCTCTCTTCTTTTGATCTCTCTCTCCCTCTCACTCACTCTCTTTCTCTCTTCTTTTGATTTCTATCTCTCTCTCTCTCTCTCTTTTGATTTCTCTCTCTCTCTCTCTCTCTCTCTCTCTCTCTCTCTCTCTCTCTCTCTCTCTCTCTCTCTCTCTCTCTCTCTCTCTCTTTCTCTCTCTTTATTTCTCTTTCTTTTGATCTCTCTCTCTCTCTCTCTCTCTCTCTCTCTCTCTCTCTCTCTCTCTCTCTCTCTCTCTCTCTCTCTCTCTATCTCTCTCTCCCTCTTCATCCTCCTCTCCCTCTCCCTCTCCTTCTCCCTCTCCCTATCTTTCTCTTTCTTTTTGTCTTTCTTTCTTTCCTTCCTTCTCTCTCTCCCTCCATCCCTCCTCCCTCCCTCCTCTCTCCTTTCCTCTCCTCTCCTCTCATGATCTCTTATCTGTCTCGCTTTCAGTTTATCTTACGATCTTACTCTCTCTCTTCCCCTCTCCCCTCTCTCTATCCATCTTCCTTCCCCTCTCTCTCTCCCCTCTCGCCATCCTCAGACACCGTCGGACAAGAGGAAGAAGAAGAGTAAGTTTACGTTATGGGGTCTTAATTAATCGGGGAATTCCCCCTTTCTCGCGCTGGGAAGTTGTGACGTCGCGTTTCATTGAGGGGAAAAAAGGGGAAAGAAAGATGAGAGGGTGAAGTGAGGGGAGAGGGGGAAGGGAGAGGGAGAGGGAAAGGATGGGGGAAGGTGGGGAAAGGGAAAGAAGGATGAGAGGGTGAATTGAGGGGAGAGGGGGGGAAGGGATGGAAAAAAGGGGAAAGAAAGATGAGAGGGCGAAGTGAGGGGAGAGGGAGTATTGAGGGGAGGGAGAGGGGGAAAGGGAAAGAAGGATGAGAGGGTGAATTGAGGGGAGAGGGGGGGAAGGGATGGAAAAAAGGGGAAAGAAAGATGAGAGGGTGAATTGAGGGGAGAGGGTGAAGTGAGGGGAGAGGGAGAGGGGGAGGGAGAGGGAAAGGATGGGGGAAGGTGGGGGAAAGGGGAAGAAGGATGAGAGGGTGAATTGATGGGAGGGGCGAAGGGGAGAGGGAGAGGTGAAAGGGGAAGGGGGAAAGGGAAAGAGGGATGAGAGGGTGAGGAGAGAGGGGGAAGGGGGAGGGAAGGGATGGAAAAAAGGGCAGGGAAGGTGAGAGGGGGAACTGAGGGGAGAGGAGGGAGGGGAGGGGGAAAGGGAGGGTTGAGGGAAAAGATGGGGGAGGGAGAAAGGGGTGGAATAGGGAGGAGTTCCAGCTGGAAAGAGTATTCGGGAAGAGGACTTGAGAGGAGAGGAGGGTGGGTAGGGGGAGGGGAAGTGGTAGAATAAAGGGGGGGGGGGTAGAATGTTAAAGAGGGGAAACCAAGACCTGAAGAGAGAGGAGGCGGAGAAGATGGGAAGGGAGGAGAAGGGAGGGAAGTGATAGAATAAAGGGAGAAGAGAATGGTAGGAAGAGAAACCTGTGAAGGGAGAGTGGCCGAGACAAGGAAGTAACGGAAAGGAACAAGAAGAAAATAGGGCCCCATATGGCAAGAATAAGGAAAGGGGGTGAGGAGAGGAGTGGGCTGGGGAGGGGAGGGGAAGGGAAGGGAGGGGGAGGGGAGGGGGGGGTGATACGGGTGTAGGGGAACGAAGGGGGAGGAGGAGTTAGAAGGAGAGGGGAAGGATGAGGGTGAGAGTGAGAGAAAGAAAGAAAGATATATAGATATAGATATAGAGAGAGGGAGGAAGGGGAGGGAGGGAGGGAGGGAGGGAGGGAGG
>NC_091576.1:29826320-29838820 GCF_042767895.1 Penaeus vannamei
TTCCTTTCCTTTTCCCTTCTCCCGCCCCCTTTCTCCTTCGTCCTTACCCACTTCCCTCTCCTCTTCCTCCCTTCCCCTTCTCTCCCCACCCTTTACCTTTACCTCCTTCCCCATCCACCCCTCCCTCCCCCCTCCCCCATCCCCATTTTTTAATCTGTGTTTTTTCCTTTTTTTTTCTTTTTTATCGTATGCATGTTACGTATGAGGAGAGAGAAAGGGAGTGAGGGATGAGGATAAGGAGACGGGGAGGGAAGAAAATAGATAGGAAGGGGAGGGAGGGAAAGAGGGAGAGAAGGAAGGAGAGGGAGAGGGAGGGTAAGAGGGAGAGGGAGGACAAGAGGGAGAGAAGGAAAGTGAGGAAGAGAGAGAGGGGAGATGGGGGGAAGAGGAGGAAGAAGGTAGTGAGGAAGGGAGTGAGAATGAGAGAGAAAAGAGAGAGGAGACAGAGGAGAGAGAGAAGAGAGAAGAGGGAGGAGAGAGAGCGTGAAGAGAGAGAAGAGAGAGACGGAGACAGAGACAGACAGACAGACAGACAGACAGACAGACAGACAGACAGACAGACAGACAGACACAGAAAGAGAGAGAGAGTGAGTTAGAAATAAGACAAAGGGACATAATTAAGGAACAACAACAGCGTAAGAAAAGAGGAAGTAAATAAGAAAGAAATGTCGCTAATTAGCCGATTATTCTTCCCTGTTTTTGGTCTGAGGGAAGGGGGAAGGGGAGGGAGAAGAGGGGGGGGCGCTCTGTTGTAGTCTGTTGTTGAGAAAGACATGGAGAAGAGTGGGCGGATTATAACGTGGGTGGGCGGAGCGGGTGGGGGAGTAGGTGGTCGTGTAGATGAGTGGGTGGGTGGGCGAAGTGGGCTGGAAGGTGAGGCGGGGAGTGGGCGGGTGGGGGAGGAGCTGGCCGTGTAGATGAGTGGGTGGGTGGGCTGGAAGGTGGGCTGGAAGGTGGGGGGAGGGCGAGGTGGGCTGGAAGGTGGGGGGGGGGGAGTGGACGGGTGGGGGAGTAGGTAGGCGTGTAGATGAGTGGACGGGTGGACGAGGTGGGCCGGATGGAGTGGGGGCTGGAGGAGAAGTGGGCGGGTGGGCGGCGGCGGCGGCGAAAGCACCAGCGCCCGTTCACCACAATGGGCGTCTTTGTGCGACGACTCTCACGACGCAGCGAGAGCTTTCGGGAATGAGTTCGTTATCTTTGTCGTCGTCTCCGTTGTGTCCGTCCGAGTGGCGTCGTTGCAGGCCGGGCGCCGTCGGCATTGTCCTCGTCGGCGCCAGAGGAGACTCGTGATCATCTTCGTTGTCATTTTCCGCCGCTTAGTTCGATCCTCCTCGCTCCTCTCTCCCTTCTCCTCGTCATCTCCTCCTCGCTCCTCTCTCCCTTCCCCTCGTCATCTCCTCTCTCTTCTCTCCCTTCCCCTCATCTCCTCCTCGCTCCTCTCTCCCTTCCCCTCATCTCCTCCTCTCTCCCTTTCCCTCATCTCCTCCTCTCTCCCTTCCCCTCCTCTTCTCTCTCCTCTCTCCCTTCCCCTCATCTCCTCCTCGCTCCTCTCTAACTTCCCCTCATCTCCTCCTCGCTCCTCTCTCCCTTCCCCCTCATCTCCTCCCTCCTCGTCTCCCTCCTCATCTCCTCCCTCCTCGTCTCCCTCCTCATCTCTTCTCTCCTCTCTCCCTCCTCGCTCCTCTCTCCCTTCCCCTCATCATTTCCTTGCCTCCTGCTCCCCCTCGCTGCTATTCCCGCCCCCGATCTTTTCTCTTGGTCATTATTCTTTTCCTGCCCTTCTCTCCCCCTCTCATCCTTCTTCTCTCTTACCTCTCATCACATCTTCCGTCTCATCACCGTCTTATCACGATCATCACCCACAATCGTTCGCTCCATCACGATAGCATCACGATTCACAATCTCTCTCTCTCTCTCTCTCTCTCTCTCTCTCTCTCTCTCTCTCTCTCTCTTCTCTCTCTCTCTCTTCTCTCTCTTCCACTCACCATCTTACGCTTCCATCTCTCGCGCATCGCAACCACATTCCCATTTTTTTTTTCTTATCTCATCACTCCTCTCGGCACCACAACCCGCATCGCCAGCTTCCCCCACCCCCACCTCCCTGCATTACATTCGATCATTCAGACTACCCCCCCGTGGCGTTTCATCACCATTACATCACCGTTTCACCCCCGAAGGCGCTTCCCCCGCCGCTCTTATCAGTGGCAGTCACACGCGCACCCTCGCCTCCCGCCACGACAGCAATACGCTGGATTCGGAACGCGCTGGCCGAGCAATATTGAAAACCTGGCGGGTGGGTTTGGGGGGGGGGGGGGGGAGGGTGGAAGGAGGTGGAAAAGAAGGTAGAAGGGAGGGGGTGGGAGGTGGAAAAGAAGGTGGGGGGAGGTGAAATGAAGGTGGGGTGGAGGGGGTGGGAGGGGTGGAGGGAAGGTGGGAGGTGGAAAAGGAAGGGGGGTAGAAGGAAGTGGAAGGTGGGAGGTGGGAGGTAGAAAAGAAGGTGGGAGAGGGTAGAAGGAGGTGGAAAAGAAGGTGGGAGGTGGAAAAGAAGGTGGGGGGAAGGTGGGAGGTGGGAGGTAGAAAAGAAGGTGGGGGGTGGAAGGTGGGGGGAAGGTGGAAGATGGGAGGTGGAGGGGGAAGGTGGGAGGAGGGGGAAGGGGGAGGGAAGGTGGAGGTGGAGGTGGAGGTGGAAGAGGAAGGTGGAGATAGAGATGGAATAGGTGGAAGAGTAGTTAGAAGTGGGAGGGAGGATGTGTGTAGAAGAAAATGTGAATAGCATGGGAGATGAAAGTGGACAGGGAAAGGGATGTGGAGAGGGAGAGAGGAGGTGAAGGCGGGGAGGAAAATTTGTTTAAAGAGATGATGGAGAGAAAATGAGAGGTGGAAAAATGAAAAGAAGAAGCAAAAAACATGAGGAGAGAAGGGAAAAAAAAGGAGAAAATTCAAATATGATAAAAGAAAAAGAAAAAAGATCATGGACGTCGTTTAATCGTGGAAATGTGTTTTTATCACATTTCTCTCTCTCTCTCTCTCTCTCTCTCTCTCTCTCTCTCTCTCTCTCTCTCTCTCTCTCTCTCTCTCTCTCTCTCTCTCTCTCTCTCTCCCTCTCCTCCCTCTCTCCCTCCCTCTCTCTCTCTCTCTCTCTCTCTCTCTCTCTCTCTCTCTCTCTCTCTCTCTCTCTCTCTGTCTTTTTCTCTGTGTCTGTCTCTCTGTCTGTCTCTCTCTGTGTGTCTCTTTGTCTGTCTCTGTCTCTGTCTCTCTCTATCTCTGTCTCTCTCTCTCTCTCTCTCTCTCTCTCTCTCTCTCTCTCTCTCTCTCTCTCTCTCTCTCTCTCTCTCTCTCCCTCCCTCTCCCTCTTCCTCTCCCTCTCCCTCTTCCTCTTCCTCTTCCTCTTCCTCTCCCTCTTCCTCTCCCTCCCCCTCTCCCTCCCTCTCCCTCCCTCCTTCCCTCTCTCTCTCTCTCTCTCTCTCTCTCTCTCTCTCTCTCTCTCTCTCTCTCTCTCTCTCTCTCTCTCTCTCTCTCTCTCTCTCCCTCTCCCCCTCTCTCTCTCTCTCTCTCTCTCTCTCTCTCTCTCTCTCTCTCTCTCTCTCTCTCTCTCTCTCTCTCTCCCTCCCTCCCTCCTCCCTCCCTCCCTCCCTCCCTCCCTCTCTCTCTCTCTCTCTCTCTCTCTCTCTCTCTCTCTCTCTTCCCTTCCGGCTTGGACTTGAAAGAGGTCCGATAAGCAGCGCCAACCACAGGGTCCTCGTCTTTGCATCTCGTCTCGCCTCAGAGCAGACCCCGGGGGCTCAGGGGACTTAGTCTCGCCTCGAAAAAGATTGAAGCGAGTGAGAGGTTGTGAGCGAGTGAGTGATAAAGAGAGTGAGTAAGTGATAAAGAGAGTGAGTGAGTGTTTGGCGGCGAGGGAAAGTGTGTTTGACGGCGAGTGGAAGAGTGAGTGCTTGACAGCGATTGAAAAAGTGAGTGTTTGGCGGCGAGTGGAAGAGTGAGTGTTTGACAGCGAGTGAAGGGGTTAGTTGGCGATTCCGAGGAAGGAATTGGTCGATAGATAGACGTACGTGTGAGTGAGTGCGTCGGTGTGCGCGGGGGAGAGACGGAGCGAGTGCGAGTGAGAGAGTGCGGCCGCCACAGCTCCCTCTGAACACCTCTCGGCCAAGACAGGGCAAGTTTACGCGGCCGGACGGGGATAGAGGTCGTAGCTCACTCTCGGGACGACAGGATGAAATGCACGCCTACGCCCGCTAACCCACGCACGTATTCACGAGTGCTTGCACGGACGCACACGCAATTGCACCCGCACGCACATGCACACGTACACACACGCACACGTACACACACGCACACGTACACACACACGCACACGTACACACACGCACACGTACACTCACGCACGCTCACATACACTCAAGCACGCACACACACACACACACACACACACACACACACACACACACACACACACACACTCACCCCCCTCTACACAACACCTTCCAACTCCCACAAACAAAACACTCATATATTTCAACGGAGGCGTATCTCCCCCCCCCCCCCCCCCCCCCCCCCCGCACCTAGCGACTGCAGCTTTACGTCGACAAGCATAATTACCGATGAACTTTAAGAGAATAAAACAAACAGAAAATGAAAAAAAAGGAAATAAATGCGGGAGGGAAATTGTAAACGCTGTAAATTATTCCTGACATTATTATTATAAATATTTTTTTTATCTGTATATTTGTGACTTCCATGGGTGTTCCTATTTTATGGGTGATATTTATATGAGGGGGATATTTAAATGTGTATGTTTTTAATGGGTTAATTTTTACGAGTGTGGGTCGTTTGTTTTGATGGAATGGATGGGTCTTTTTTTTATTTGCATATATGGCAACTCTCTCGCGGACAGTTGCCAATGAGGTCTCGGCGGGAGAGTCGTTCAAGGGATGAGAATTTATCTTCTGTTTGGTTTTAAATATCTCTCTGCTCTTCGTGGGATGTTTGGGATTATTTTTTTAAATGGTTGGTTCGGTGTTGACGCGATACGGGTGTGTATGTTTAGGCTCGCGGAATTCAGAGCACGCACACGCGCATGGAGACGCACATGCACACGCACACGCACTCATTCTGACTCTGACTCTGACTCTCTCTCATTCTCACTCTCTGACTCACTCACTCACTCACTCACTCACTCACTCACTCACTCACTCACACACACACACACACACACACACACACACACACACACACACACACACACACACACACACACACACACACACACACACACACACACACACACGTACGCACGCACGCACACACGCTTTACGGCCGGGGGCGTGGGTAGACTCGAGACATAAAACAAGGACACAGGTACATCAACGCACATCATTAGATTCAACAGACAAGGAACACTCGCGGAAGTACGGTCTAAACCCGGTTTAATTTGCCCGTCTGCAAGTAATAAACCAACGGGTAACACCTCCGCCATATCTCGTTAATATCTCGCAGCTGTATTCGACCCGCGAGAGACGAGATAAGAAACTATTTTCTTGGGGGTTCGAGATAGGAAAGTTTGTCCCCCTTGACGATCCGCGGCCGTTCGAGTTGACGACGACGCTCTTGGGTTCAAACTTTTTATTTTTCGTTTATTTGTTTCCTTTTTTCTCCTACTTGAGTTTTTTTGAAGGGGGGCAATGGTATAGGGGGGTTCTTTAAGGGAAAGAAATAATAATATAGGGGGAAAACCGAAGTGAAGAGAAAGCAGATTCGATGAATACTTCGAGATCAGTTAATAGATGGCGTGAGCGATGTAGTGTCCGTTGACGAGAGAGCAGAGCCATCTGTTGACTGAACGCGGAAGTCCTCTCCGGCGCACTTTCCCCTCCTCTCTAAACCGTCAATTCCGACATAGATGAAGGTGATGATGACGAGGCGACAGCAACAGCCCGTTGACGATGGCGCTGACGTCATGGCGCGGCTACATACATAAACTCGGGGAGAAGAGGAGGAAAGGGAGGAAGGGGGAAGAGAAGGGAGGGGAGGAAGGGGAGGGAGGGGGGAGGAGGAGGAAGGGGTGGGGAAGAGGAGGAGGGGGAGGAAGAGAAGGAAGAGGAGAAAGAGAAGGAAGAGGAGGAAAAGGAGGAAGGGGAGGAAGAGAAGGAAGGGGAGGAAGGGAAGGAAGGGTAAGAAGAGAAGGAAGGGTAAGAAGAGGAGGAAGAGAAGGAGGAAGGGAGGAAGAGAAGGAAAGGGAGGAAGAGGAGGAAGGGGAGGGGCGGACTTGGCTCCCTCCGTGGTAATCAGAGGACCAGTGGTGCTATAATTTGCCGCAGTGCAGGAGCTTGCTTCATGGCCCTCGCGCTTTCTCTGTCTTATCCGCCTGTCTTCACGTCTGTCAATCTCAATTCTCTCTCTCTCTCTCTCTCTCTCTCTCTCTCTCTCTCTCTCTCTCTCTCTCTCTCTCTCTCGCTCTCTCTCTCTCTCTCTCTCTCTACTAACCACATCTTACCTTTTCTTCATATCTCGTTTCATTTTCATTTTCTTCTTTATTGTTATTATTCTTTTCTTCTTTATTTCCTCCTCTTCTTCTCTCTTCCCTCCACGCCCTTTCTTCGTATTTCTCTTCTCCTCTTCCTCTTCTCTTTCGCACGGCTTCATCAGCTGCCTCTTCCCCTCCCTAACTCCCTCATCGCCACGGAATGAGGATGAGAATATTCATTGTTCTTTCGACACTTTTAAATTTTCCCTCCGCTCGGCTTCAAATTCCTGTGCTCTCTCTCTGTCTCTGTCTCTGTCTGTCTGTCTGTCTGTCTGTCTCTGTCTGTCTCTGTCTGTCTGTCTGTCTGTCTGTCTGTCTCTCTCTCTCTCTCTCTCTCTCTCTCTCTCTCTCTCTCTCTCTCTCTCTCTCTCTCTCTCTCTATCTATCTATCTATCTATCTCCCTTCCCCTCTCTCCCTCTCTGTATCCACTCCCCCCTATCTATCTCCCTTCCACCCTCCCTCCCTTTTGCACTTCCTCCCTTCCCCCTGAATTCTTCCCTGTCTTTTATCCCTCCCATCTCTCTTGCTCTTTCTCTCTTTTACTTTTACTCTCTCTCTCTCTCTCCATTTATTTTCTTTTTCACTCTTCCCATCTTTCTCTCCTTTTCTTTAATTCTCCTTAGGCCTTTATTTTCCTCATCACCATCTTCGTCGGTCTCTCCTACGCCCTCTTCGTAATCCCCCCCCCCTCTTCTCTTTATTCCTCCCTCCTAACCCTCTTCTAAATCCTCCCTCCCTATCTTCCCTCGCTTTCCTTCTCTACTCTCCTTTCTCTCCCTTCTCCTCTCCTTCTCTCCCATTTCCATATTCTATTCTGGCCTCTCCACTCCTCTCCTTCTCCCCTTCTTTTCCATCTCCATCTTCTTTTCTGTTCTCTTCACTCTTCTCCTTCTTTCCTTCTCTCTATCTTCTTTTCTATTCTCCTCTCCTCTCCTGTCTTTCTCTCCCATCTTCCTTTCTCTTCTCCTCTATTATCCTCTCCTCTCTTCTCCTTCTCCCATCTTCTTTTCTGTTCTCTTCTCCTCTCCTCTCTTGTCTTTCTCTCCCATCTTCCTTTCTCTTCTCCTCTATTATCCTCTACTCTTCTCATTCTCTCTTTCTCCCCTATCTCCTTCTTTTCTTTTCCCTTCCCCTTCTCTCCCTCCTCAAAGTCGGCCAAGACAACTGACGTCTCCTTCGCGACGCACACTCATCCCCCAATGGACCTGTCATGGTCTCTCTGTCACGTCTGTCATGCAGGGTGTCACGCGGGACGTGTTCCACCCTCCCTCTCCCTTCCTTCCTTCCTCCCTTCCTTCCTTCCTTCCTTCCTTCCTGGAGTAGGGTGAAGGAGGAAGGGGGACGCGTCTAGGGATTTAGGGCGCTTGGGAGGGTGAGGGAGAGGGATGGAGAGGGAGAGGGAGGGTTGTGTAAATGAAGGAGGAAGGGCGGAAAGGAAGGGAGGTTGGAGGAGGGGGAGGGGGAGAGAGGTTGGGGGAAGGGGAGGGGGAGAGAGGTTGGGGTAAGGGGAGGGAGGTTGGAGGAAAGGGAGGGGGAGAAAGTTGGAGTAAGGGGAGGAGAGGTTGGGGGCAGAGGGGAGGGGAGGGGTGAGTGCGTAGAAGGCGAATGCGAGGGAAGGAGGGAGAGGGAAGGTGGATGGGGGTGGGGTTTTAATGGGATAAGGAGGGAGAGGAAAGGAGGGAGGCGTTAATCGGAGAAGGAGAGGGAGGTGTTAATGGGAGAAGGAGGGAGTGAGAGAAAGATTAAGGAAGGAAGTGGAAGGCTTAGGTAAAAGGAAAAAGAAGGATTTGTGTAAGAGAGTGTGAGTAAAAATGAGATTAGGGGAAAGAGAGAGAGAGATTACAGAGACAGACAGACAAACTGATAAAATAGACAAACAGATATAGATGAGAGAGAGTGAGAGAGAGAGAGAAAGAAAGAAAGAAAGAAAAAGAAAGAGAAAGAAAAAGAGCAAAATAGAGAGAAAGAAAGAAAGAAAGAAAGAAAGAAAAAGAGCAAAATAGAGAGAAAGAAAGAAAAAAACGAAAGAGAAGAAAAAAGAAAGAAAAGAAAAACGAAAGAAATATACAGAGAGAGAGAGAGAGAGAGAGAGAGAGAGAGAGAGAGAGAGAGAGAGAGAGAGAGAGAGAGAGAGAGAGAGAGACGGGGGGGGGGGGGGAGTGAGAGTGTCATAAATACCTGTGCGCCCTAAAGGTGTAATGGGATCGGCCTTCCGTCGCCGTTCGTGGGTCGCCGTTCCCGCTTGCGCCCCATTTATCGGCGGACTTTCGTGTAGCTCCGCCCATCGCCTTGTTTGTTTCGGTGGCGGGCGGGGCGCAATGTCGTCGTGTTGTTGTTGTTGTTGTTTGTGATTTTAGTTTATTATTTATTTTATTTTATTTTGTTTTTGTTTTTTGTTTTATTTTTGTTTTGTTTGTGTTGTGTCTATCGCCTTGTTTGTTTCGGTGTCGGGCGGGGCGGAGTGTCGTCGTGTTTTTGTTGTTGTTTGTGTGTGTGTGTGTGTGTGTGTGTGTGTGTGTGTGTGTGTGTGTGTGTGTGTGTGTGTGTGTGTGTGTGTGTGTGTGTGTCCCTCTCCCTCTCCCTCTCTCCCACTCTCCCTCCCCCTCCCCCTCCTTCCCTCTCCCTCCCTCTCCCACTCCCTCTCCCTCTCTCCCCCCACTCCCACTCTCCCTCCCTCTCCCTCCCTCTCCCCACTCCCTCCCCCACTCTCCCTCCCCCTCCCCCTCCCTCCCCCCTACCCCTCTCCCTCTCTCCCTCCCTCTCCCACTCTCCCTCCCTCTCCCTCTCCCTCTCCCTCTCCCTCCCTCCCTCGTCGCAACACACGTCTCGCAAACCCGCCGACGGAACGGCCCGCCCGACCGCTCCATTTCCGAACGGCGCGAACTGCACGAAAGACGGGAGAAAGGGAGAAAGGGAGAAAGGGAGAAAGCCGAAAGAGGAAATGTGTTTGACTTTTGATATCCTCACCCAAGTGCGTTTTTCTTTTCTTCTTCTTTTTTTCTTCTTCTTTTTTTTTCTTCTTCTTCTTCTTCTTCTTCTCTAAAGGGGGTGTGGAAGAGGGGTGTGGGAAGGGGAGAGATTGAGGGGGAAGGGAGAGAGAGGGGGGTAAGAGTGAGAGAGAGAGAGGGAATGAGGGAGAAAGAGAGTGGGAATGAGGAAGAGAGAGAAAAACAGAGGAAGAGAGAGAGAGAAAGAAAGAAAGAAAACGAGAATGAGAGACAGACCCACACACACACACACACGCACACGCACACTCACTCTCACTCAGTCACACACACACACGCACACACACAACACACACACACAGGCACACGCACACGCACGCACGCACGCACGCACGCACGCACGCACGCACACACACACACGCACACACACACACACACACACACACACACACACACACACACACACACACACACACACACACACACACACACACACACACACACACACACGTACACACATCCCTACCCAGGCCTATGTGCAAGGGCGTCACAACCCCATCGTCACCCCCCCCCCCCACCGCCATACGTGCCGGCAAAAGGTGTATTAATAATGAAGGATAATGAAAAGGCTCATTAGGAACTGTTTGTTTGTTGTCATTAGGCTAATGAGGTAATCATGGCCGTCGTTTCTCCTTGCATTTCTCTCTCTCTCTCTCTCTCTCTCTCTGTCTGTCACTTTCGCTTTCTGTCTTTCATTCTCGTTCTCTTTCTTTTTCTTTTTTCTTTCTATGTGTCTCTTTCTTTCTCTTTCTCTTTCTCTGTCTCTGACCTCTCTCTCTCTCTCTCTCTCTCTCTCTCTCTCTCTCTCTCTCTCTCTCTCTCTCTCTCTCTCTCTCTCTCTCTCTCTCTCTCTCTCTCTCTCTATTTCTCAGTCTGTCTGTCTACTCTCTCTCTCTCTCTCTCTCTCTCTCTCACTCTCTCTCTCTCTCTCTCTCTCTCTCTCTCTCTCTCTCTCTCTCTCTCTCTCTCTCTCTTAGTCTGTCTATCTGCTTATTAGTTTGTCTATCTATCTATTTACCTATGTATCTCTCTCACTATCTATCTATCTATCTATGTATATCTGTCGTTCGCTCATTTAGCAAGTCATCCTTCTACTTCTCACCCCCTCCTTCCCTCGCACCTTCCCGAGCCTTGTGACCAGCAGGTTGTCGGTTCGATATCTCTGGTGGGGTTCGTGTATCACCTTCTCCCCCCAGCCCCCCCTCCTTTGTCTCGCCTTTTCTCTCCCCTTCCTTTCGTCTCTGTCTTCTCCCTCTCCCTCTTCGCTATTCGCCTCACCTGGCCCTCTCCTCTCCTCTTCCTTCTTTTCTCCTGTTCTGCGCTCTCCTCCGCTATCCTCTCCTCTCTCTTCTCCTTTTCTCTCCCCCTATCCTCCTTTCCTCACCCTCTCTTCCCCTCCTTTCCTCACCATCTCTTCCCCTCCTCTTTTCTCCCCTCTCCTTCCCTCCTCTCCCCTCCTCTCAACCCCCCCTCTCAACACCCCCTCTCCTCCCCTTCCCTTCCTTTCTTGCTTGGCCGTTTCACCTGTCATCCTGAGAATCTTTTTTGTCTGCTTATTTTTTTCGGAATGGGGTGGGGGGAAGGGAGGGGGGGAGGGATACTTATTCTTCCTTGAGCATTTTATTTTCAATCGGAAAGGAAAGGAAAAAAATGAAGAAACAACGAAAATAGAGGAAAAGAAAATCGTTGGAAAGACAATGGAGAGACGGGGGAGGGGAGGGGGGGGGAAGGCACATCAACTGGCCAAGAGGAATATATATGCGCATTCACCCCCACCCCCACCCCACCCCCTATTCCTTATCCTCTCTCTCTCCCCTCCCCTCCCCCCCCACACATATCCGCCAACCCCCTTTCCTTACCCATTCCATTACATTACTCTCCCCCCCCCTCCCCTTTCCCCACTGAGTCCTTTCTATGCCCTATGACCCCCTCCCCCTTCCCCCTTCCCCCTTGAGGCCTCTCTATGCCCTATGACCCCCTCCCCCTCCCCCCTTGAGTCCTCTGTATGCCCTATGACCCCCTCCACCCTTGAGTCCTCTCTATGCCCTATGACCCCTCCCCCTCCCTCCTCCCCTTGAGTCCTCTCTATGCCCTATGACCCCTCTCCACCCCTCCCCCCTCCCCCACGCTGGCTTTGGTGATGGGTGGTATGACGTCATCGGAGACCCAGGTGTTGGTGCGGTTTTGTTTACATTTGGACACCTTATTCTACTCTCCTCTTCTTCCTCTTTTCTATTCTCTTCTTCTTCTTTTCTATTCTCCTCTTCTTCTTCTTCTTATTGTTGTTCTTGTTCCTTTTCTTGTTTTTTACTTCATTTTTTTCTTCTGCTTGTTTTTTTTTCTTTCTTTTTTTCTATTTCTGTGTCTTGTCTTGTCTTTCTTTCACTATATACTTCTCCTCTTCTATGGCTCCAGTACTTACTTCTCTCCCACTTTATTTGATATTTATTTGTTTGTAACTTAGGTCTCTCTCTCTCTCTCTCTCTCTCTCTCTCTCTCTCTCTCTCTCTCTCTCTCTCTCTCTCTCTCTCTCTCTCTCTCTCTCTCTCTCTCTCTCATCTTGCACGCGCGCTCAAAGTGAGAGTGCCATGTGTGTGTGCGTGTATGTTCGTGTGCGTGTATGTGCGTGTGCGTGTATGTTCGTGTGTGTATGTGCGTGCGCGTTTATGTGCGTGTATGCGTATGTGTATGTGCGTGTGTGTGTATGTACGTGTATGCGTATGCGTATGTGTCCGTGCTTGTATGTGCGTGTGCGTGTATGCGTATGTGCGTGTGCGTGTATGTGCGTGTGCGTGTGCGTGTATGTGCGTGTGCGTGCATGCGTATGTGCGTGTGCGTGTATGTGCGTGTGCGTGTATGCGTATGTGCGTGTGCGTGTATGTGCGTGTGCGTGTATGCGTATGTGTATGTGCGTGTGTGTGTATGTGCGTGTATGCGTATGCGTATGTGTTCGTGCGTATATGTGCGTGTG
>NC_091576.1:29876320-29886320 GCF_042767895.1 Penaeus vannamei
GTGGCCGGCGTGAGAAAGGAGGGAGAGAAGGGGGACGGTAGAAGAGGGGGAGGAAGGAGCAGTAGAGGAGGAGGAAGAGAAGAAGAGGAAGAGGGGGAGGAAAATAGAAATGAGAGGGGGAAGAGAGGAAGAGAAAGATAGTAGGGGCGAAGGAAAAGGGGGAGAAGGAGAAGGAAGATATAGGAAGGGAGAAGGAGAAAAAGGGGAGATAGGAAAGAATAAGAATCAGAAAGGGGAAGATAAGAAAGAATAAGAAAGGAGAAAGGGGGCGGAGATAGGAAAGAATAAGAATTAGAAGGAGAAAGACAAAAGAGGAGTTGAGAATACGAGAATAAGCAAAGTCGAAGGGAGGAGGAGGAGGAGGAGGGGAGCCGTGGTGGGGAGGAAGGGGAAGGGGGAAGGGGTAGAGGAGGAGGAGGAGGGAGGAAGGGAGCCAAGTGGGGAGGAGAGGAGGAAGGGGGAGGGGGGAGGGAGCTGTGGGGAGGGAGGAAGGGAGGCGTGGTGGGGAGGAAGGGGGAAGGGGGTAGAGGAAGAGGAGGAGGGAGGAAGGGAGGCGTGGTGGGGAGGAAGGGGGAAGGGGGAGGGAGGGAGCTGTGGGGAGGAAAGGGGGAAGGGGGAGGGGGATGGAGGGGGTGAGAGGAATCTGGAGAGTCAGATCCATAAACATTCCCCTTTGTCCTCGATTCGAAGCTCTGGACTCGCTTCATTGGCGCTCGGAAGCTGTTATGAAGCCTCAGGGTTTCTCGCTGCTGCTGGGTTGTGTCCGGCGGGGGGGGAGGGGGAATGGGGAGAAGGGGGGAGGGGTGGATGGAGGGAAAGGGAGAGAGGTGGTGGATGGAGGGAGGGGGAGGTGGGAGGAGGGGGAGGGGGAGGTGGTGGATGGAGGAAGGGGGAGGTGGGAGGTGGGAGGTGGTGGATGGAGGGAGGGGAGGTGGGAGGGGAAGGGGAAGGGAAGGTGGTGGATGGAGGAAGGGGGATGGGGGATGGAGGGGGATGTGGTGGATGGAAGAAAAGGGGAGGAGGGATGTGGTGGATGGAGGGAGGGAGGAGGGGAAGAAAGGGAGGGGGAGGGAGGGGGGAGCGAAGAAGAGAGGGAGGAGGGGGAATGGGAAGGGGAAGGGAGAGGGAGGTGGAAGGGGAAAGGGGAAGGAGGAGGAGGGAGAAAGAATGAAAGTGGAGGAGGGAGGATGAAGGAGGAAGGGAGAAGGAGGAGGGATAAGTAGAAGGGGCGAATGACGAGAGAGAAGGGAGGAGGGAGAGCGGGGAGGAGAATGGGTGGGGAAGGGAGAGAAGAGAGGAGAGGGAGGAGATGAAACATGCAAAGAGGAGAGGAAAGATGAACAAACACAAAGGCTAACCAGACACCGAGAGGGAATGAAAATCGAATAATAAACAAAGATAAAGGTCAGCGAAAGATAAAAAAAGAGGAAGAAAAACAACGAAAGATAAAAACTGGAAGAAAGATAACGAGAGATAAAAAAGGAAGAAGGATAAAGCAAAGTCGTAAAAGGGAGAAGAATAACGGAAGATAAAAAAGGAAGAAGGATAAAGCAACATCATAAAAAAGGAAGAAATATAAAGAAAGAAAAAAAAGAACAAAAAAGTAAAGAAAGAGAAGAGGAGAGATGAGTGAAGTAGCAAGAACCGGAAGAAACCCGATAACCTTAGGTCACAGAAGAAGGATTAGGAGGAAGAGGTCACAGGCGAGGTCAGCCACTTCGAAGCCTCTCTCTTGCTCGGTCTTTTTCAGGGAAGGAGGAGGGGGGGTGGAGTGAGAAGGGGGGGTATTGGCAACTGCGGATGTTTCTTTTTTTTGTTTTGTTTCTGTCTCTCTGTTTGTTTCTCTCTTTCTCTCTCTGTTTCTGTTTTTTTATCTATCTATCTATCTATCTATCTATCTATCTCCCTCTCTCTCCCTTCCCTTCCCTCTCCTCCTTCCCTCTCCCTCTCCTTCCCCTCCACCTCCCTCTCCCTCTCCTTCCCCTCCACCTCCCTCTCTCCCTCCCTTCCCTTCCCTCTCCTCTCCCTCTCCCCCCCCGTCCTCCGAAATCCCTCCCATCCCTTTACTTTAAATGTAACGTAAAAGAATAACTATTTTTCTATATTGGACCGACGGAATCATCCACGGCATTTTTTATTCATTGCGTTCGGACCTCTCTTCGCTTTGTATTTTCTCTTTGTTTCTTTTTTTTTCTCTTTGTCTCTCTCTCTCTCTCTCTCCTTTTTTTTACCCATGGACCTTCCATCAATTATATTGTCCTTTTTTTTTTTTTTTCATCTTTCATTCTCCCATTTTTGTCGTTTTTTTCAATTTCATCTCTCTTGTAATAGTTGCTTTGCTTATTTTTCTGTCTGTCGATATATTTATCTGTCTTTCTTTTCATCTATCTGTATCTTTATCTTTGTATATATCTATCAATACTTTTATCTGTCTTTCTATAATTCTATATCTTTATCTATCTATCTATATCTTTATCTGCCTTTCGTTAATTCTATATCTTTATTTATCTATCTTTATCTTTATCTATCTATCTCTATTTTTATATTTTCCTGTATATTTATATTTTGTCTTTATTCATCAGCTGAACTTACTGTCTACCTAATTTTCTTGTTGTATATATTTTTTTCTATCTTCCTATCTGTCTATATCTTTATCATATCCTCTATGTCCGTTCATATTATCTATCTATCTGTCAGCTTCTGTTTGTTTGTGTATGTATATATACCTTCCTGTTTTTTTCTTTTATATATATATATCTCTCTGTCTGTCTATCTATATCTATCTGTCTGTCTATCTGCATCTATCTGTCTGTCTATCTATCTATTTGTTTAAAATCTTCCCATTTATTTATTCATTTATTTTTACTCATGTATGTATGTTTGTACAGAACCCTTTTCATCTCCAATTATCTGTATGTCTCTATATTCTGTCTATCGATCTATCTATTATATTCCTGACCCTCGAGACCTCAGGGAACAGGAAATGTGATTAGCGTTTTGATTGCTATTTTATTACGTATATAAGGTATCGGGTATCTTATCTACCCTATCCTATTACTGTCGCATCAGGAGCGGAAGAACGGAGGGAGGGTCAGGGTTGTTTTTTGCATTTGTTTTTGTTTTTGATTTTGTTTTGTTTGTTTAGTTTAGTTTAGTTTTTTTTTTTTGGGGGGGGGGTTTTTGTTTGGTTTGTGGTCGGTTTTGGGATGTTTAGTTCTCTTTTTATCTTTCTTTTCTCTCTCTCTCTCTCTCTCTCTCTCTCTCTCTCTCTCTCTCTCTCTCTCTCTCTCTCTCTCTCTCTCTCTCTCTCTCTCTCTCTTTCTCTCTCTCTCTCTCTCTCTCTCTCTCTCTCTCTCTCTCTCTCTCTCTCTCTCTCTCTCTCTCTCTCTCTCTCTCTCTCTCTCTCTCTCCCCCTCTCCCTCTCCCTCTCTCCCCTCTCTCCCCTCCTCCCCTCTCTCCCCTCCTCCCTCCCTCCCTCCCTCTCTCAACCTCTCCCTCTCCCTCTTCATTTACTTCTCTCTCTCCATTCCCCTCTTCCTTTCTTTCTAACTTTCCCCTTCTTTCCTTCCCCCTTCTCATCGAAGAAGGGAAGAATGACTGGACACAGGCGAAATGTGATAGCGCGTCGATGCGTTTTGTGGGCGAAAGAGAAGAGGGGAGAGAGAGAGAGAAGAGGGGAAAGAGAGAGAGAGGAAGAGAGAGAGAAGAGGGGAAAGAGAGAGAGAGAGGGGGGGGGGGAGAGAGAAAGGGAGAAAAAAAGAGAGAAAAAAATAGATAAAGAAAGAGAGAGAGAAAAAGAAAGAATGAAAGAGGAACTGCAGAGAATAATGCGTAGCGGAAAGGGCATGGAAAATTGAAAATATTTTTTTCTTCATATATATATGATAATAATATCCCGTGAAAAAAAAGAAAAAAAAGATAAATATCCCGCGGAAAGAAAATAATGATAATAATGTCCAGTGAGTAAAAAGAAAAAAAAAGTGTTGAAAGAAAAAAAGTGTCGAAAGAATAAAAAGAAAAAAACAACAACTTTGGCGTGTGTTGTTATGGCTGGTTTTATTTCGGGTGTGGCTGTTTTTTGGGCTGTTTTACGTGGGACTTTTTTCGTCAGCTGTTCGTGTTCGTGTTCGTGTTCGTGTTAGTTTGGATCCTCGTCGGTGTTGCCATCGCGTCCTTCGTTATTATTGTTATTGTTTTTGTTACTGATATCATTATTATTAGTTTTAGTAGTAGGAGTAGTTGTTGTGTTGTTAGTATTATTGGTATTATTACCATTATTATTATAGCTATTATTATTATGACTGCCATTATTGTTATCATTTTTATTGTTATTTTACTTTTATTATTGTTATTATTATTATTATTATTATTATTATTATTATTATTATTATTATTATGATCTTTGTCAGTATTGACGTTATTGTCTTTATTGTTTTTTTGTTTTATCATTATTATTATCATTATTATTATCATTATTATGATCATTATTAACGTCATCATCATCATCATCACCATCACCACCACCACTATCAAAGCTTATTATCATTGTTGTTAATAATGATGATAATGACAATCATTATTATTATCGTTATTATTATTATAAATATTATTATTAATGTTAGTATTATAATGATTATTATTGTTGATATTATCATTATTATCATTATTATTGGTATTATTATTATTATCATTATTATTATTATTATTATTATTATTATTATTATTATTATTATTGGCATTATTATTATTATTATTATTATTATTATTATTATTATTATTATTATTATTATGCTATTCCCTCCCCTGTGTTCCTGTAGAAGTCGCCTAATTCTCCCTTTCTCTTTCTTCCCCCAGGTAAGAGAAGCAAGAAGCTGTCAGACGGTGTCTCCGGTGTTGGGTAAGGTGTTCAATATTGAGGTTTTCCTTTTTTTTTTTTTTTTTTTTTTTTTCTGGGGGGGGTCATTTCGGTAAGTGAGTATGTGTGTGTTTGTGTTTTTTTCTTGGGGGGGGGGGGGGGGGCAGGATGGAGAGGTATGTCTGTTTTGTTTGTGTGTGTTTGTGTGTGTTTATATATGTGTGTGTGTGTGTGTGAGTGTGTTTATATGTATGTGTGTGTATGTGTGTATTTTATGTATTTGTGTGTGTGATCGCGAGCCTGAGATCTTAACGTCCTTATCCAAACATCCCCCCCCCCCCACCCGCATTTTTACTTCTTTTTTCAAAGAAAGGAACATGCAATATCGGATTAAAATGAAAAAAAATGAGAGTAAAGAAAGACGATAATAAAAAGATGGCTCCTACATAAACAGATTGCCAGCAGACTGCATGCACTCGGGGGCATGATCCAATTCCCCCCTCCCCCCCCCTTCTCCCCCTTCAGCGCCCCTCCCTCTTTCTCCCTCCTTCCTAGCCTCCCTCCTTCTCCCCCTTCCTCGCCCCTCCCTCTTTCTTCCCCCTTCCTAGCCTCCCTCCCCCTTTCTTCCTCTTCCTCGTTCCTCCTTCTTTGTCCTCTCTTCCCCAACCTCTACCCCTTCCTCGCCCCTTCCTCTTTGTCCTCTCCTCCCCGCCCCTCCCTCTTTCTCCCCCTTTCTCCTCTCTTCCTCGCCCCCCTATCCCTTCCCCTTCCTCGCACCCCTACCTCCCTCCCCCCTTCCCCTTACTCCCCCTTCCTAGCCTCTTCCCTCTTTCTCCTCTCTTTCTCGCCCCCCCCCCATCCCTACCCCCTATCTCCTCCTATCCCTTCCCCCTTCCTCGCCTCTTCCCCCTTCCTCGCACCCCCACCTCCCTCCCTCCCTTCCCCTCCTCTTCCCTCTTTCTCTAACCCCCCTTCCTCGCACCCCCCACCTCCCTCCACCCCCCCCCCCAAGCACGGAGGCGCGGGCGGCACGACGGCGCAAAACGTTGCCATTCGGCGAGCTCAAATATTTGCGAGTTCGCGGTCGGCTCCTCGCTCGACGTCGGCTCGGGAGCCTTGCGTGCGTGACGTCGGATTTTACGGGACTTCAGATTTTGGTGTGAATTCGGATTTGGTTGACTTCAGATTTTGGTGACGTCTGATTCTTGTGACTTGTGACTTACGTGGATTTGACTTACGTGACTTCAGCTTCGGACTCTCGTGACTTCCGTGGATTTGACTTACGTGACTTCAGCTTCGGACTCTCGTGACTTATGATTTACGTGGATTTGACTTACGTGACTTCAGCTTCGGACTCTCGTGACTTATGACTTCCGTGGATTTGACTTACGTGACTTCAGCTTCTTGTGGCTTATGACTTACGTGGATTTGACTTACGTGACTTCAGCTTTTTGTGACTTATGACTTCCGTGGATTTGACTTAGGTGACTTCAGCTTCGGACTCTCGTGACTTATGACTTACGTGGATTTGACTTTCGTGACCAACTTTTTGTGACTTATAACTTACGTGGATTTGACTTTCGTGACTAACTTTTTGTGACTTATAACTTACGTGGATTTGACTTTCGTGACTAACTTTTTGTGACTTATAACTTACGTGGATTTGACTTTCGTGACTAACTTTTTGTGACTTATAACTTACGTGGATTTGACTTTCGTGACTAACTTTTTGTGACTTATAACTTACGTGGATTTGACTTTCGTGACTAACTTTTTGTGACTTATAACTTACGTGGATTTGACTTTCGTGACTAACTTTTTGTGACTTATAACTTACGTGGATTTGACTTTCGTGACTAACTTTTTGTGACTTATAACTTACGTGGATTTGACTTTCGTGACTAACTTTTTGTGACTTATAACTTACGTGGATTTGACTTTCGTGACTAACTTTTTGTGACTTATAACTTACGTGGATTTGACTTTCGTGATTTCAGCTTCTTGTGACTTACGACTTCCGTGACTTCAGATTCTTGTGACATCAGATTTCGGCAAAGGTTCTTGTGATTCCAGACTTCAGACAGTGTTATCTGACTTACATTGACCTCAGTTTAGTTGACTTCAGGAATTCGAGGCAGGCTTCAGGCGTGCATAATCCCGGCTGACCTGAGCATTTTTATTGCATGATGCCGTGTGCCCATGCTGGGGTGATTCACTGCGCATGAACCCCCCCAATCCCCCCACTCCCCCCCCCCACACACACACTCCCATTACCACCCTCACTTCCCCTCTCTTACTACCAACCCCACTCCCCCCTCCCCCCCACTTCCCTCCTTCTACTACCAACGTCACTCCCCCCCACTCCTCCCCTCACTCTTCCACTGCCACCACCGCCCACACGTCCTACTACCAACTCCACTTCCCACCACACTCCCACAACCACCCCCACTTCCCCCTCCTGCTACCACCCCCACTTTCCCACTCCCCCCACTTCCCCCACCCCCCTCCTTCTACTATCCCCACTCCCCTCCCCCACACTACCACCAGTCATGCAGAGAGCTCCCTCATTGGTGAGGGCACCCTCCCCCACACGTCCTACGATTCCCCCTCGCCCCTGTTTCTACCCCCACCCCCCACGCTGCCCTACCCTCTCCCTATACCTCCCCACAGCAACCCCATCCCAACCCCCCACCACCACCCCCACGCTTACCCAGCACCGACCCCTGCCCACACCAATATCCTACCCTCGAATCCACCGCTACCCTAGCCTCGCCGCCCCCCACCCACAACACTCTCCCCCACCCCCACCCCCCCAAAAAAAAGGAGGTAGATATACTGGCGTGTAATTCGTGCCAAGACGTATGTTTATAAGCCATCTTGAGGGCGATTAGGGCTTCTTGCGTCCGTGTGACTGCGCTGCATTGGGGCGCCGGCGATCGAGGGGAGCTCTGCATGACTGGGGTTGGGGAAGGGGGTGAGGGGAAGAGGGAGGGGAGGGGGAATGGGGGGAGGGAGGTGGAGGAGGAGGGGGAGGGGGAGGTGGAGGAGGAGGGGGAGGTGGAGGAGGAGGGAGGGGAGGTGGAGGAGGAGGTGGTGTGGAGGGGAGGAGGAGGTGGAGGGAAGTGGAGGAGGAGGACAGGAGGAAGAGAAAGAAGAAGATTAAGAAGTAAAAAAGTGAAAAGTTTGGAGAAGGAGGAGGAGGATATAAAAGGGTGGAAGAAGAGGAGGAGAAAGTCCCCAAAAAGGAGGAGGAGCAGTGGCTGAATTAACAAGAGGAGCAAAGGATAAAAAGGGAGAAGGAAGAAGAAGAAGCAGAAGGAGAAGAAGAAGAAGAAGGAGAAGGAGAAGGAGTAGAAGAAGAAGAAGAAGAAGAAGAAGAAGAAGAAGAAGAAGAAGAAGAAGAAGAAGAAGAAGAAGAAGAAGAAGAAGAAGAAGAAGAAGAAGCAGAAGAAGAAGAAGAAGAAGGCGCGCCGGGGGACCATATTGATTACGGCGACGATATCCCAGGTTCCAGAGACTGTGAACCCGAGGTCGTGTCAGGTCATCTGGCTGGCCCCCGGGTGTTTTATTCATGGGGGATTGATAAGTCACGACCCGGTTGGGGTTGGCTTCGCGGGGCCATGTTTGTAGAGATATCGAGAGGGAGGGAGGGGAGGGGAGGGGGAGGGAAGGGGAGGGGAGGGAGGTGAGAAGGAGGAGGAGGGGAGAAGGGAGGGAAGGAGGAGGGGTGGGAGGGAAGGAGGAGGGGTGGGAGGGAAGAGGAGGGAAGAAGGAGGGGAGGGAGGGAGTAGGGAAGGAAAGAGGGAGAGGAGAAATAGAAAAAGAAAGAGGGAGAGGGACATATAAAGGGGAGGAGGGGAGAAGTAGGGGATAGGCAGAGCGACTGAGAAGAGAAGGGAAGACGAGAGAAGAGCGAGTCGATTCAAACCAAATCTATCCAAACGACTAACTAGCCAACCCAAGCCGATCGAGAGTCCTTTAGCCTGATATAAGCCAGGTAGCCTAACCAAAAGTAACCCAACTCAAGCCAACTCAAGACAAGTCAAGTCAAAGCAACCCATCACCCAAGTCAACCCAATCAAACCCAGTCTAACTCAACTAGACAATGGCCCAACCCAACTCAAATCAACCCAGACCAACCCCACCACACCCCACCCACCCATCAACCTAACCCATCCTAACTGAACAACTCAACTCAACCCATCCTAACTCAACTCAACTCAACCCACCCCACCCACCCACCAACCTAACCCAACACAACCCGACCCAACCCAACCCAATCCGATCAACGCAACCCACCAATCTAACCCAACCCAACCCATCGCCAACGCAGAATCTCGAAGACCCCGAACGTCTTCCCTTCTCCCCGTCCCCCTTCTTTCTCTCCAGCCACCCTCCCCTCCCCCTATCCTCCTACCCCTTCCCTCCTCCCTTTCCCCCTTTCTCTTTCATCCCCTTACTCAATCCCCCTGCCCTTACCCCCATCCCCCTTCCCTTACCCCCACACACCAACCAACCCTTTCTCCCTCTACCCCCTCCCCCCTCCCTCTCAACCCCTTCCCCCCATCCTCCCTCCATCCTTACCCCCCATCCCCTATCCCCCCTACCAACCCTCCCCAGCAAAAAAAAAACTTACCCCTATTTCCCATTCCTCCTACCAACCCCCATCCTCACTCCACCCATACCACCCCAACCCCTATCCCCCCTACGAACCCCCAGCTAAAACCCCCATCTCCCATCCCCCATCCCCCATCCCCCTACCAACTAACCCCCCAACCCCCGCTAAAAGCCCGGTGTCTTGTCGCTCCTGCATTATTTATCTCGCGCCGGGAAAAGCCATTTGTCCCTCTCCGTGATGCGTTTGTCCGGCTTTTTTTTTTTTTTTTTTTTTTTACGGGCGGAGTGTGTGTGTGTGGGGGGGGACTAATGCGGAATTTTCGGCTTTTTAATGGAGGGTCCCCCTATTTCGGTGGGGGTAGAGGGGGTGGGGGGTAGAGGAGTGGGGGTGGGGTTTGGTAGGGGGGATGGGGGAGTTAGGGGTGGGGTTGGGGGTTGGTAAGGGGGATGGGGGGTTAGGGGTGGGGGTGGGGTGGAGGGTTGGGGGTTGACAGGGGGGAAGGGTGGAGGGAGGATGTGGGATGTGGG
>NC_091576.1:29891320-29903820 GCF_042767895.1 Penaeus vannamei
CCCCTTCCTTCCCCTCCCCTTTTCTCTCCCTCCATCCCTCCCTCCCTCCCTCCCTCCCTCCCTCCCTCCCTCCCCTTCCCCTTCCCCCTTCCTTCCCCTCCCCCTTTTCTCCCCCTCCCTCCCTCTCTCCCTCCCTCCCCTTCCCCTTCTCCCTTCCTTCCCCTCCCCCATTTCTCTCCCTCCCTTCCTTCCCCTCCCCCTTTTCTCTCCCTCCCTTCCTCCCTTCCTTCCCCTCCCCCTTTTCTCTCCCTCCCTTCCTTCCCCTCCCCCTTTTCTCTCCCTCCCTCCCTTCCTCCCTTCTTCTGTATTACAAAAGCAGCAGCAAAATCAAATAGACTTTTGCTGCTACAATGGCAAGAACGAGTTCGCTTTCTATTCTGTTAAAGAACAAAAAAGAAAGAAAAATATATGATTTGATTTTTGTGAATATGTTGCTGTTTGCTTTCTTGTTTTCTTACAGCTTTTGTTATGAGAGAAGGAAATGTGTACATATCTACGTTTATGATATATATATATATATATATATATATATATATATATATATATATATATATATATATATATATATATATATATATATATATATATATATATATATATATATATATATATGTATATATATATATATATATATATATATATATATATATATATATATTTATATGTATGTATATATATGTATGTATGTATTTGTATATATACACATATACACACACATACACACACACACACACACACACACACACACACACACACACACACACACACACACACACACACACACACACACACACACACACACACACACACAGATACATATATATATATATATATATATATATATATATATATATATTATGTAAATTATATTTCATATATATGTATTTATGTATGTCTGTATGCATGTATGTATGTAAATATCTATATGTGCGCGAGCGAGCGAGCGAGCGAGAGCGCGCGCGCGCGCGCGCGTGTGTGTGTGTGTGTGTGTGTGTGTGCATTCGACCCATCCTGATAATCATGACGGCGATGATTATAATAGCAATAACACCGACGATTAAGCCAGACTGGGTGATTGGGTCGAACACATTGGAGGGAGATCGATTTCGGGGCCGTCGGCTGGAAACCGGGGGGAGGGGGGAGAGGGGAGGGGGATGTAGGGGGATAGGGGAGGGAGAAGGGGAAGGGGTTGGGAGGATGGGGAGGGGAGGGGGATGTTGGGGTAGGGGAAGAGGAGGAGAAGGGGAAGGGGTATCCCGTTGGGTTTGTGGAATGGGGAGGGTGGGGGTGGAGGGAGGGGAAGAGGAGGGCTGGGGAAGAAGCGCAGTAAGGACGGTGATTTCGGTTGTGTTCCCTGTCGGTTAAGGAAATTGGGTTTGATGTTATTGTACGGGAGAAGAACATAGGAGGGAGGGAACATAAGAACAAGAACAGGAAAAATGAATATAACACCGGAAGACGACAACAAGAAACAACCAACAACACAAACAACAACAACAAAACAATAACAACAACAGCAACAACCACGTCAATAACAATCACAAAAAAAAAATTAAGCCCCCCCAAAAAAGAAAAAAAATCAAAACCATCCCCTCCCCCAACCCCCCTTCCACCCTTTCCCCCCCCACCCCTTCCCCCCCCTTTCCCCCCACCATCCCCCCTCAATTAAAAAAAAGGAAGACACAAACATCTTAATCCAATCGGCCCTCCTCCTAACACAATCCCTTATCCTCTTCGATGAGAGCAATATGCGTGAAATGAACCTAATGCGAGAGGGAGGGAGGGAGGGAGGGAGGGAGGCTGGAGGGGAAGGGAGAAAGGGAGAGGGAGGGGAAGGGAGGGAGGGAGGCTGGAGGGGAAAGGGAGAGAGAGAGAGGGAAGGAGAGAGAGGGAGGAGGGAGGGAGGAGGGAGGGAGGGAGGGAGCGGAAGGGAGGGAGGGAGGATTGGGGGAGAGAGAGAGGGAGAGAGGGAGGGTGGGAAAGGGGAGAGAGGGACGGAGGGAGAGGGAGGGAAGGGAGAGGGGAAAGGTGAGGGGAAGGGGGGGGAGGGATGGGAGAAGGAGAAGGAGAAGAAGTAGAGGAATCATCATCATCATCGCCACTATCTCTTTCACCCCCTTTTCTTTGTCTTCGCTTCTTCCTCCCTTCGTCAGACACACACAGCACTTAAGGAACTCTCTGAAGCAAGAACAATGTGAAGTTTCCCTCTTGTCTTGTTTCTTTAATTCCTTCCTTTGTTTTTCCTTTTGATCCCTTTATCGTATTCCCCTTATTACTGGTTCCCCCTTTTGGTTCGATATTTTTTTCTTCCTCTCTCTTCTTCCACTTCTCTTCCCTCTTTACCTCCTCTCCTCTCCTCTCTTCCCTCCTCTCGCTTCTCTTCCTTCATCCTCCCCCTCTTTTACTCCTTGCCCTTCCCTCCTTTCCACCTTCCCCTCCCCCTTCCCTCCTCTCCCCATCCCCCACCTCTCCCCCTACTCTCCTGTCCCCACCCCACCTCCCCTTCCCTCCTCCTCCTCCTCTCTCCCCACCTTCCCCTTCCCCTTCCTTCCTCTCCCCTTCCCCCTCCCCCTTCCTCTCCCCTTTCCCTCCTTCTCCTCCCCTGCCCCCCACCTCCCCCTTCCTTCCTCTCTCCCTCCCCCTCCTCTCCCCATCCCCCCCCCCTCTCCGCCAGATTGACAGTCCCATCATGGCGGCGACGGTGATAGATGTCCTCGGGTGCCAGGTTGTGGGGGCCTTTTGTGGCACTGGGGTTGGGGTGGGAGTGGGGGAGGGGGAAGGCGTCCGAACTCGTGGCTGAAAAAAATTGCGAAAGAGAGATATAGAGAAAGAAGAGAAGGAGGAGGAGTGGGAGGGAGAAGGGGATGGGAAGATGGAGGGATGTAGAGATGTAGGGAGGGGGAAAGAGGGAGAGGGAGAGAGAAAGAGAGGAAGAAAGGAAGAGAGGAAGAGAGAGAGGCAGAGACAGAGACAGAGAGAGAGTCAGAGGGAGAGAGAGAGAGGGGAGGCAGACATACGAGAAAAACAGACAGATAAGGCCAGAGAGTCCCAGGCACGCCAGGCACAGTGCCAAGCATGGCCGGGGAGAGGCAGGGCCGGACAGACAGACAGACAGCGAGGATTTCCCAGGGATACCTCGCCCAGGTGTGTCGAGAGAAAGGACGAGCGAAGAATGTCACGACCCAATTTGGGGCATTGGAGGGAAGTTTGGGGCATTGGAGGGAAGTTTGGGGCATTGGAGGGAATCTGGGCGGCTGTTAGCTTACTCTTCCATCTTCTAGCCCTTCCCTTACTTATTTTGTCTCACTGTTTCTGTATCTGTTTTTGTTTGTCTGTCTATATCTCTCTGTTTCTGTTTGTCTGTCTATATCTCTCTGTTTCTGTTTGTCTGTCTATATCTCTCTGTTTCTGTTTGTCTGTCTATATCTCTCTGTTTCTGTTTGTCTGTCTATATCTCTCTGTTTCTGTTTGTTTGTCTCTCTTTCTCTCTCTCTCTCTCTCTCTCTCTCTCTCTCTCTCTCTCTCTCTCTCTCTCTCTCTCTCTCTCTCTCTCTCTCTCTCTCTCTCTCTCTCTCTCTCTCTCTCCCTCCCTCCCTCCCTCTCTCCCTCCCTCCCTCTCCCTCCCTATCTCCCTCCCTCTCCCCTCCCTCTCTCTCTCTCTCTCTCTCTCTCTCTCTCTCTCTCTCTCTCTCTCTCTCTCTCTCTATCTCTCTCTCTCCCCTTCTCTCTCTCTCGCTCCCCTTCTCTCTCTCTCTCTCTCTCCCCTTCTCTCTCTCTCTCTCTCTCTCTCTCTCTCTCTCTCTCTCTCTCTCTCTATCTATCTATCTATCTATCTATCTTTCTATCTTTCTATCTATCTATCTATCTATCTATCTCTATCTCTATCTCTATCTCTATCTCTCCCTCTCTCTCTCTTCGTCAACCTTCAGAACAACTGGAACAAGAACGACAAAAGATAATCATTAACATTTTCTTTGTTTTCCATTTTTTTAATTGTCATGTTATGTTCTGTGAAGGAAGACTGGGTGCGCACGCGCGAGTATGTGTGTGTGTGTGTGTGTGTGTGTGTGTGTGTGTGTGTGTGTGTGTGTGTGTGTGTGTGTGTGTGTGTGTGTGTGTGTGTGTGTGTGTGTATGCTGCGTGTGTGTATGTGTGTGTGTGTGTGTGTGTGTGTATGCTGCGTGTGTGTGTGTGTGTGTGTCTGTGTGTGTGTGTGTGTGTGTGTGTGTGTGTGTGTGTGTGTGTGTGTGTGTGTGTGTGAAAATGTATCTGAAATAGAATGTGAAATTGAATGTGAATTTGAAAATGAATGTGAAAGTAAATATGAAGGTGAACGTAAAGGTAAATGCGTATGTTTATGTGTGTGTGTTTGTGCGTGCGTCTGTGACCAAAGCCTCTCTCTCTCCTTCCCCCTCTCTTTCCCCCTTCCTCTCCCTCCTTTTTTTCTGTCTCTCATTAGTTGTCCGAAAGCTTATCTGTTAATCTCCTTAGTAGAAGAGAGAGGGAGAGAGATAGAGATAGAGATAGAGATAGAGATAGAGATAGAGATAGAGATAGAGATAGAGATAGAGATAGAGATAGAGATAGAGATAGAGATAGAGATAGAGAGAGAGAGAGAGAGAGAGAGAGAGAGAGAGAGAGAGAGAGAGAGAGAGAGAGAGAGGAAGAGAAAGAGAAAGAGAAAGAGAAAGAGAAAGAGCAAGGGAGAGAGAATCTAAACAGAGAGACAGACATAAACAGAGAGACAAAGACAGAGACAGAAACAGAGAAGAGAAAGAGACAGAGAGAGACAGAGGTCCATAGTCGGCAGGTGCACCGGGGTGTGTGGGGAGGGGGTGGGGGTGGAGGGAAAGGGGTGGAGGGGGAGCTTCACCAGGGCACCAGAACCTGTGCGAGGGATCAGCATGCAACAAGGGCAACGGAACTTTAAGTGGAGTTTGACTTGCTCTGTTATTCAGGGCAGTGAGTTGGGGGGTGAGAGAAGGAGGGGGGAAGGGCTTTGAGGTGGGGGTGGGGGTGAGAGAGGGAGGGGGAAGGGCTTTGAGGTGGGGGTGGGGGTGAGAGAGGGAGGGGGAAGGGCTTTGAGGTGGGGGGTGGGGGTGAGAGAGGGAGGGGGAAGGGCTTTGAGGTGGGGGTGAGAAAGGGAGGGGGTAAGATAGGGAGGGGGAAGGGCTTTGAGGTGGAGGGGGGTAAGATAGGGAGAGGAGAAGGGCAGTGAGGTGGGGGTGGGGGTAGAGAGGGAGGGGAAAGGCTTTGAGGTGGGGGTGGGGGTGAGAGAGGGAGGTGGAAGGGCTTTGAGGTGGAGGGGGGTAAGATAGGGAGAGGAGAAGGGCAGTGAGGTGGGCGGATGGGGGTGAGAGAGGGAGGGGGAAGGGTTTTGAGGTGGGGGTGGGGGTGAGAGAGGGAGGGGGAAGGGCTTTAAGGTGGAGGGTAAGATAGGGAGAGGAGAAGGGCAGTGAGGTTGGGGGGTGGGGGTGAGAGAGGAAGGGAGAAGGGCCTTGAGGTGGGGGGCAAGGGCTTTGAGGGGAGAGGGAGTGGGTAGGAGATGGGGGGTAAGGTGGGGAGGAGAGTGAGGGGAGAAGGGGCAAAAGGAGGAGGAATGATGATGATAATAATGAGTGTAAGAATGATGATGATAACAATGACGATAATGATGATAACAGCAGCAGTAATGATGATAATGATGATGATGATAAGAATAATGATAATGATAGTATAATCATATGGATGAGTAGAAGAATTGGAAGAAGAGGAAGGGGAGGAGGAAGAAGAAAAAATGAAGAAAGGAAAGAGGGAGAGAAGTCCGCGTCTCTCTTCCTCCCCTCCCCCTTCCCTCCTCCTTCCCCCCCTTCCCTCCCCCTTCCCTCCTTCTTCACTCCCCCAACCCCCCTCCACGAATTCTTTCTCTACCTCCCCTTACCCAGTCTTTATTTTATTCTTTCTTTCTCCCTCTCTCCTTCGCTTCTTACCGCCCTCCCTCTCTCTCTCATTCTTTCTTCCTTTCTTCGTCTCTCTCTCTCTCTCTCTCTCTCTCTCTCTCTCTCTCTCTCTCTCTCTCTCTCTCTCTCTCTCTCTCTCTCTCTCTCTCTCTCTCTCTCTCTCCATTTCCCTCCTTCCCTCCCTCCCTCCCTCCCTCCTCCCTCCCTCCCTCCCTCCCTCCCTCCCCGTCCCCTCTCCTCCGTTCCTACCCCTATTCCCATTCCCTCCCCCATTCCCTCCCTTCCCCCTTTCCCTCCCTCCCCTCCCCATTCCCCCCTCCCCATTCCCTCCTCTCCCCCTCTAACCCCCCTTCAGTCCCCGACTCATTCGCCTCCCTCCCCCCTGCATAATTACCTGCAGCTAATTACCCTCTCTGCCATTGTGCGTCGCGGAATTGCCTGCCAGTCCGCAGGTAAATAGCAGAAGACACACCTGATTACGGGCCCGAACAGGTCATTGCTGAGGAAGTACGGCGCTGGGGTGGGGTGGAGGTTGGGGTGTGGGGTAGGGGGTGGGAGGATGGGGTGTGGGGTGGGGGTGGGGGTTGGGGTGTGGGGTGGGGTGTGTGGGGGTTGGGTTGGGGGTTGGGGGTAGGGGGTGGGGTGAGGAGTTGTGTTTGGGGGTCGGGGGTGGGGTAGGGGGAGTTGTGTGTGTTAGGGGAGGGGAGTTGTATGTGTGTCAGGGGAGGGTTGTTATGTGTGCGCGTGTGCCTTTTTTTGTTATTTTTGATATTGTTTTTGTTCTATTTGTTTGTCTGTCTTTATTTGTTTGTTTATTTATTTGTCTCTCTCTCTCTCTCTCTCTCTCTCTCTCTCTCTCTCTCTCTCTCTCTCTCTCTCTCTCTCTCTCTCTCTCTCTCTCTCTCTCTCTCTCTCTCTCCCTCTCCCTCTCCCTCTCGTTCTTTTCTAAAGAGAATATAAGTAAAGAACCAAATAAGTTTTAAGTGATAGGAGTTAAATAAGTAAAATCATGAAAGACGACAGATAAATAAAAATGAAATTATGAAAAGGAAAGAATGAAAGGAAAAAAAGTAACGAGAAAAAGATGTAGCCAAGAAAGGATGAGAAAAAAGAAAAAAAGAAAAAAGAAAAAAAGAAAAAAGGTATCCAGGCTTAGAAAGCAAACTCTTGAACCTTAAGATTTTTACTCCTCACCCCCCCCCGGTCTTGCTTGGACCCCCACCCCCCCACTCCCCCGTCTCGCTTAGAGCTTCCTCCCTCCTGTCATCCGTCTTTCTTTTTCGTCTTCTCTTCCCCCTTCCTCTTTCTCCCACCTCCTTCCTCTTTCTCCAACCTCCTTCCTCTTTCCCCTCCCTCTTTCTCCCACCTCCTTCCTCTTCCTTTTTTTATCCCTTCTCCTTTCTTCCCTTCTTCCTTTCTCACGGTTTTACCCCTCGCTCTCTCTTCTCTCTTCCTTTCCGTCCTTGTCATTTTTTTCTGCCTTCTCCCCTTTCCTCATTATCTTTTCCCCTGTCTTCTACTTCTTCTTTTTTCTCCTGCGTTCTTCCCTCTTCCTTCCCCTCTCTTCTTTTATCCCCCTCTCCTCTCCTCTCTTTCTTTTCTCCAGTCCTCCTCCCCTCACTACCCTCCTCCTTCCCTCTCCCCCCTCCTCCCCCCTCTCCCTCCGAGTCCCACTCCCAAGTACACCCTTCTTTGCCGCCAAAGCCTTGAGTAGGACCTCAAGGGGAGGCCGTCTTCAAGATAGCCCGGTCTCTCTTCCTTTGCACCCCCTCCCCCTCCTCCTCCTCCTCCCTCCTTACCTCGTCCCTCTCCTCGTCCTCCTCCTCTCCCCTCGCCCCCACTTCTCCCCCCCCTCCTCCCTCTCTACCTTCTCCCTCTCCTCCTCCTCTCCCCTCGCCCCCTCTCCTCCTCCTCCTCCTCCTCCTCCTCCTCCTCCTCCTCCTCCTCCTCCTCCTCCTCCTCTCCCCTCCTCTCCCCCCTCCCCCCTCGCCCCCCTCTCCTCCTCCTCCTCGTCCTCCTCCTCCTCCTCCTCCTCCTCCTCCTCCTCCTCCTCCTCCTCCTCCTCCTCCTCCTCCTCCCTATCAGGTACTGCATCGCCGCAAGGATGAAAAGAGGAAGACGGGGGAGGGGGGTGAGCGGAGGGGGGGGGGGGAGGCAGTACTCGTATATACACTCACTTATTTTTTCTTTTTTCTTTTTTCTTTTTATTTCGTCATCCAAGAAACGAAATAGAATGAAAGAGAATAAGAGGAAAACTGGAACAGAAAATAAGATAATTTCTTGATGATAAGATTATTGATAGAAAGTTATAACTGATTGAATGATGACGATGTGGATGATAACGATAAGGATAATAGTGATGATGACGACGATGATAAATGATGATGATGATGACGATGAATTGATTGCATGGTATGTATAGCATGTCGAGGAAATTAAAAAAGAAAAAAGGAAAAAAAAATAAAGAAATAAAGAGCGGACGCAAAGAGAAGGAAAGGAAACCGATTTTCCTTTTTTTTTTTCTTTCCTCTAATTCTTGTTTTCCTCGCGATGTTTTCGTTGTTTTGTTGTTGTTTCTGTGTCTTGTTTTTTTTTATTAGATTTACGTATTTATTTGTTTTCGTTATTTTTGTTTTTTTGTATTTTTGTTTAGTTTTTGTTTGGTTAGTTTATTGTTTTTTTTTGTTTGTATTGATTGTGTTCGTTGTTTATGTTTTCGTTATTTTTTTTCGTTTTTTGTTGTACATCTTATTTTTTTCTTTTTATTACTTTGTGTTTCCATCCCCCCGCCGCTGCCGTCCCAGCGCGCGCGCGCGCCCGTCAGCATCGGGTCGCCATTCGTCCGGCGTCACTGATCACTTCCCAGCCTGTGACATTGGCCTCATTACCCCTATTAACCCATTATCTGTTGGCGTTATTAAGGGAGGGAGGTGGGGGTTCTGGAGGGGGTGGTGGGGACGGAGGGGGTGGGGTGGGGAAGGATGGGGGTGGGGGAGGGAGATGGTGTGGGGGAGGTGGGGTAGGGGAGGTGGGGACGAAGGATGGGGAGGGGGATGGGGTGGGAAGGTGGGGGAGGTAGGGACGAAGGATGGGGGTGGGGAAGGGTGGGGGACGGGACGGGGGTGGAGACGGGGAAGGGTGAGGGTGGGGACGGGGAGGGTTGGAGGGAGGTGGGGAACGGTGGAGGTGGAAGGGAGATGGGGACTCTGGAAGGGGTGGGGACTCTGGAAGGGGTGGGGACTCGGGAGTGGGAGGAAAGTAGGGAAGGGTGGGGGGCGATGGGTGTAGGTTTGCTTATTTATATTGATGTGCAGAGTGTGGATACTTGTTTACGAGCACGAACGCACGCACGTACGATTGCATACACGCATATATATTGAGAGACGATGGAAGAAAGAGGGAGGAAAAGATGTATATATAAAGGGGATGGAGGGAGAAGAAGAAGAGAGAGAGATAGATAGAGATATATGGAGATAGAAAGACATAGATAGAGAGAGAGAGAGAAAGAAAAGGGCGCATGAAGAGAAGGGAAAGAGGAAAAATAAAGAAAAGAGGAAAAAATGAAGGAAAGAAAGACTGGACATAGACAAACGGAGATACAAAACAAAAAAACGAAAAAATAGAGAAAGAAAGCGACAGGAGACAGCGCCGAAACACCATGCAGTGGAAGCTTAAAACTCTGAAGCATATTTTTAATCTCTTCTTTTCTCGGCGCTGCGGTGTTGACTGCCGCTGTCTGCCTGTCTGCATGTCTGTCTGTCTGTCTACCTGCATGTTTGTCTGTCTGTCTGTCTGTCGGTGTGTCGGTTTCCCGCCCATTTATTCGGGAACTTTTGGGAGCGGGCGTTCGAGTGGTCGCTGTGCCGGAAAGGGGGAATATGTTACATTTTTAGTGTTCTCGGGAAATGTATATTTATTTTGTTATTGTATTCACGTCTGCACGCACACACTCACTCACTCTCTTTCTTTCTTTCTTTCTCTTTCTCTCTTTCTCTCTCTCCCTCTCTCCCTCTCTCCCTCTCTCCCTCTCTCTCTCTCTCTCTCTCTCTCTCTCTCTCTCTCTCTCTCTCTCTCTCTCTCTCTCTCTCTCTCTCTCTCTCTCTCTCTCCCTTCCTACCTCCCTCCCTCCCTCCCCCTCCATCTCTCTCTCTCTCCTCCTCCATCTCTCTCTCCCTCCCCTCCATCTCTCTCTCCCTCCCCTCCATCTCTCCCCCCTCCATCTCCCTCTCCCTCTCTCCCTCCCCCCATCTCCCACTCCCTCTCTCCCTCCCCCTCTATCTCTCTAACCCTCTCCCTCCATCTCTAACCCTCTCCCTCCCCTTCTATCTCTCTATCTCTCTCTCCCTCTCTCCCTCTCCCTCTCCCTCTCCCTCCATCTCTCCCTCTCCCTCCCTTCCACCCACACTTACACTCTCTCCGGGCAGCGTTTCTCTCGCCGCGGTAAATTTCCCTGGAACTCCGGCAACAGAGGGGGCGGGGGGTCCAGCGGTTGCCACGTCGGGATATTGAAGTCCTATTCCCCCCCCCCCCCCCCCGCACGATGAACCGATCTCCGACGTGTATTTACGGCTAAACAAATTGGGCCTATTATGTAGATCAGGTCGGGTGTCAAGGCCATTGCGGCGGTGATCAGAGAGTGATGTTATTGGGTGATGCGAATCTGTTTTGTGTGTGTGTGTTGGTTTGTTTGGGGGCCGGGGGGGGGTGGACGTGTGGGTGGGTGGGTGTGCGTGTGTTTGTGTGTGTTTGTGTGTGTGTGTGTGGGGTGGGGGGGTGGGGGGGTTCTGCCAATGACTGTTAGGTGAGTATGTTGGAAGGGTGGGAGATATATGTGTGTGTGTGTGTGTGTGTCTGTGTGTGTGTGTGAATGTGTATGCATGCATGTATGTAAGCGCGTGCATGTTCCTGTGCGGGCGTGTGCGTGTCCGCCACCGAGCACTCACCCACCTACACACTCGTATGTAAGTGTCCCAGGGAGAGTAGCTTGGATCGCCTGATATGATTGGAAGCCGCGCGGTGTCGGAGAATTTGCATACGGGCTCGTGGGACAGCAGGTGACGACGTGGCTCTCGCTCTCTCTTCTTCCTCTTCCTCTTGTTCGATGCGGTTATCATTGCCTTCTTCTTTTCTTCTTTTTTTTATTTTTTTATTATTATTTTTTTCTTTTTTTTTATCTGCTTCTTGTTTCTGATCTCCTTGTTAAGCCTTTTTTTATTTTGGTTTCTTCTATTGTTCGGTGGGATTATTATCTTTTCTCGTTCTTCTCCTTCGTCGTCTTCTCTTCGTCTTCCTTTTCTTCCTCCCCTTCCTAATTTTCCTCCTCCTCCACCTCCTCCTCTTTCCCATTCCCCCTCCCCCTTCTTTTCGTCTTCTTCCCCCTCCTCCTCCTTCTCTTTGTCTCCCTCCTCCTCCTCCCGCCCCTCCCCTTTTGCCTGAGAACGCCAGCCGAAAACTCAGGAATCCCTCATACCTCTCTCCTTTCCCTCCCCCTTTCTCCTCTCCCTTCGTCCCTCCTCCCCTTTCTCCCCTCCCTCCTTCCTCCCCCTTTCCCTCCTTCTCCCTCCCTCTTTTCCTCATCCCCCCCTCCCTCCTCCCTCCTCCTTTTCCCTCGTCCCCCCTCCCTCCTCCCTCCTCCCTCCATCCCTCCCTCCTTCCCTCCTCCCTCCTCCTCTCCCTCCAAAAGAGTGTACCGCGTCAGGCAGATGACATGACAGAAGGGCGTCGTCAGATGATGGGCGCTTGACAGTCCGTCACCTTCGTCGGGACCGATTATTGGAAATATTTACATCACGGACGACAGGTGAGATTCCGGGGGGGAGGGAGAGAGGGAGAGGAGGGAGATAGGGAGAGGGGGAAGGGATGGAGAAAGAGAGGGAGATGGAGATAGGGAGGAGGGAGGGGAGGGGGATGGGGAGAGGGAGAGGGAGATAGGGAGAGGGAGGAGGGAGGAGGGAGATAAAGGGAGAGGAGGGAGGGGGAGATGGAGAGGAGGGAGATAGGGAGGGGGGAGAGGAGAGGAGAGGGAGGAAGGAAGGAGATAGGGAGGAAGGGGAGAGAGGGGAAGAAACGGAGAGAAAGAGAGGGAGCGGGAGGGAGGAGGGAGGAGGGAGGAATGGAAGAAAGAGAGAGAGAGGGATGGAGGAAAACAGAAGAGAGGAGGGAGGAATGGAGAAAGAGAAAGGGAGAGAGGAAGGAGGAATGAGAAAGAGAAAGAGAGAGGGGGGGGAGAGAAGGGGAAGGAGGAAGAAGGAAAGGAAGAGGTAGAGAGAGAGGGGGGAATGGAGAAAGAGAGGGAGATAGAGAGAGAGAGGTGAGGATAGAGACAGGGAAATAAATCCGACAAAGACCCCACTGAAGGGACCAGATCCCGACCCGACCTGACCCGACCCGAGCCAACAGATCCCTCAGGTTAGCGCTGAAGGTCAGGAGAGGAATCGACGTCGAGACAGACGAGTGGAGGGAGGTCATCCGCCTGACCTTTATCAGTCCAAGGTCACGGGCGAAGAGGCGGTAGCTTAGTAACGTCGCGACCTTGGTGGGAAAGCCGGAGGAACGGGGGGG
>NC_091576.1:29908820-29911320 GCF_042767895.1 Penaeus vannamei
GTGGGGGTGGGGGTGGGGGAGAGGGGATCTGGGTGGAGGGAGTGAGAAGGGGTTGAGGGGTGAGATGGGGGATGGGGATGGGGAGAGGGAGAAGGGGTTGAGGGGTGGGTTAGGGGGAGAGGGAGAGGGGTGGGTTGGGGGGGAGAAGGGGTTGAGGGGTGGGTTGGGGGATGGGGATGGGGAGAGGGAGAAGGGGTTCAGGGGTGGGGTGAGGGGTGGGATGGGGAATGGGGAGAGGGGTGAGGATGGGTTGGGGGATAGGGAAGGGGAGAGAGAGAGAGGGTGGGGGTGAGGGTGGGTTGGGGGAGGGGGAGGGGGAGAGGGTGGGGGAGAAGCTCCTTTGACCTCCTGGCTGAGACCGTAGATTTAGATATATGTGCGGGCGGAAGTATGGGTATATGTGCGTGTGTTCTTAGTTGTTTACGTACATATATACGTGCATGCGTGCACGTGTATGGGTATTTAGTGTAGGTAGTGATAGTTACTTTCCTTCATTTTTTTTCTTATCCTCTTTTCCTCCTCTTCTCTTCTCGCACCTCTCCCTTCTTCCCTCCTTCGTCTTCTTGTCCTCCGCTCCTAATCTTTCCACCTCTTTTCATTCCCCTTCCTCTCCATTCTCATTCTACATCCTCCTCCCCTTCCTTCTCCGCCTCTCTCGTCTCTCTTCCTCTTCTCCATTCCCCGTTCTTCTGTTCTCCTCTTCTCCTCCCTTCTCTTTCCTCTCCCTCTCTTCCTTACCCTTCTCCCTGTTCCTCTCTCTTCCTTTCCCCCTTCTCTCTGTCCCCTTCTACTTCCCCCTGTTCCCTTGTCCTTTCACCCCTCCCTTCCTCCGCCATTCCTCCCTTCCCTTCCTCCCCCACCCCACCTCACCCCTCACATCCTCCCCCACTCCTCCTCTCTCCTTCCTCCCTCATCCCTCACTCCTCCTCTCCCCTTCCCATCCCTCCCTCCCCACCCCCCCTTCTCTTCCCCCCCCCTTCCCCCTTTAGCGGAATATCTCCTAATTCCGGACCGTCCTCGTTTCCTCGCCCGGATGACCCGCTTCGACCTCGCCTCGTGATCATTGTTAACTGGCGTGCGAAGTGGAAGCCGTCGCCAAGTGTCTCGTAATCAACGTTTAGGACGCGGCGTCGGTGTGGTTCTATGGGTCCCCGTTGGAGGCCTTGTTGGGTTGCTGTGGGGGGAGGGTGGGTGGGGGGGAGTGGGTGTGGTGGGGTGGGGTAGGGTGGGGTGGGAAGGGGTGGGGTGGGAAGGGGTTGAGGGGTGGGTTGGGGGTAGGAGGATGGGGTTGAGGGATGGGATGGGGTGGGGTGGGAAGGGGTTGAGCGGTGGGTTAGGGGTAGGAGGATGGGGATGGGGTAGAGGGTGAGGAGGAGGAGGTAGAGGTTGGTATAGAGGATTGGGGGTGTGGGGGGGTGGGGGGTTAAAGTGGGTGGGGGCGAGAGAGGTGTTCTATGACCCCATTATGTGTTGGTGGGACTGTGTTGTATTTCTTTACAACTTTTCGTCTGTTTCCTTTTTCCCCCTTTTTTTTTTTTTTTTAGTTTCTGTATCGTCGGACGGATGGGCGGGAGAAAGTTTTGCCCTTTACTCATCAATACATACGTTTTTTTTTCATATATATATATATATATATATTTTTTTTTTATCGTTTTTTGTGCATGTGTTTTCTTAAAATCATTTTTGTGCATGTGACTTTTTAAAAATAATTTTTGTGTGTGTGATTTTTAAAGAATAATTTTTTGGATGTATGTAATTTAAAAAAAATCATTTTTGTGTGTATGTGTATTATATATATATATATATATATATATATATATATATATATATATATATATATAAATAAATACTATATATATATTTATTTATATATATATTTATATATATATATATAAAAATAAATACTATATATATATTTATTTATATATATATATATATATATATATATATATATATATATATATATATATATATATAATTGTTAGACGTATCCGATTAAAAGAAATTTTTGGGGGGGCGAATATGATTTTTTTTTTATCTTTTTCTGTGTATATGTGATTACCTCCCCCTTTCAGTATGTTTACCTCCCCCGACCTCCCCTGATTCCGGGACAGGGCTCTCCCTTCCGCGGCCGACCGACGAGGCCCGCGCGGAGGCTGCGGTCCGTCCCCGAGGCTCGCTAATGCCGCGCCGAGATCATCCTGCATATGCATGGCCACGCACGCTCAGACACGTCGGGATGCGTGTACGTGCCTGCCCGCGCGCGAACACGCCCACGCGAGGGGGAGGTAGGGGGAAGGGGGAGGTAGGGGGGATAGGGGTAAGGGAGAGGTGGTGGGGGAAGGGGAGGTGGGGTAGGGGAGGGAGAGGTGATGGGGGAAGGAGGAGAAGAGGGAGAAGGAGAAAGAGGAGGAGGAGGAGGAAAAGAAAGAGAAAAAGAAGGACAAGGACAAGAAGAAGGAAAGTAATGATAATAATAATGGTAATAATATAATAATAA
>NC_091576.1:29918820-29926320 GCF_042767895.1 Penaeus vannamei
AGAGAGAGAGAGAGAGATAAAGAAAGAAAGAACCCCCCTAAAGTCATTACGGAAGGGGGGAGAGGGGATGAAATTGCAATAAAAGGGTGGAAGGGGTGGGGAGGGAAGTGCAATAAACACGAATATGGAGAAGTGCATAGATTGAATAATAATCAGGATAACCGCCATCAGTGATTGGAAATATGCAAATGATCTCAGGCGCCCTCCTCCTGCCTGGCTTTTTAAGGGGGGAGGGAGGGAGGAGAACTAGGAGTGGGGGAGATGATAGCGGAAGGGGGAAAGGGGGTGTCGGTAGGGAGAAGGAGGAAGGGGGGGAGATGATAGCGGAAGGGGGAAATGGGGAATGGTGGAGAGAGGGGGGAGTTGGAAGGGGAGAGGAGGTGGGGGGCATGTGGAGGAGGAGAGGGAAGGGTTATGGTGGAAGGGGGGGTGGATGTGGAAAAATGTGAAAATTAAATATAGAAACGAGAGAGAAAGAAGGTGAAAAAAGAGAGAAACAAGGAGAAACAGAAATGAATCGAACGAAAAGGAACATTTTAAAAAAGAATTTAAAAAAAGAGAAAGGGAAAAAAAGAAAGAGAAAAAAGCAGGAGACGGAGGAGAAGGAAAAGGAGAAGAGGAAGAAGGAGAAAAAAGAGGAAAGAAGAAAAGGGGGGCGAAGAAGAAGAAAGAGAAACAAAGGAAAAGGAGGAGGAGGAAGAAGGACGAGAAATAAAATAAAATAAATAATAATGATAATGATCATAATAATGATGATAATAATAATAATGATAATGATGATAATAATAAAGATGATGATAATAATGTTGATGATAATAATGATGATGATGATAATGGTAATGGTAATGATAATGATAATAATAATGATAATAATAATAGTAATAATAATAATAATAATAGTAATAATGATAATGATAATGATAATGAAAATGATAATAATAATAATGATAGTAATGATGATGATAGTAATGTTAATGATAATAATAATAGTAGTAGTAATAATAATAATAATGAATGTAATGATGATAATAATAAGGAATATAAATAAAAGAAAAGGAGGAAGAAGACGAAGGATAAAAAAAAAAATAAGGAGGAAAGTGTGTGTGTGTGGCGGGGGAGGGGGGGTGGGGTTGCGAGGAAGCTGGATGGCTGCTGTTGCTTTTAATTTCCTTTTTGGCTGCTTTTGCGTGGGGGCGGGGGCGAGGGGGGTTGTCGCCGTTTCCTTTTTTCTTCTTCTTTTTCGTCTTTTCGTTATGATGGTGGTGGTGGTGGTAGGGATGAGGATGGGATGATGGTGATGATGCTCTTTTTCCTCCCTTCTCCTTCTTCTTCTTCTCCTCCTCCTCCTTCTCCTTCCCCTCCTCCTCCTCCTCCTCCTCCTTCCCCCCCCCCACCCCTCATCATCATCATCATCCTTCCCCTCCCCCTCCCCCTCCTCCTCCCCCTCCTCTCCCATCCTCCTCCTCCTCCTCCTCCTCCTCCTCCTCCTCCTCCTCCTCCTCCTCCTCCTCCTCCTCCTCCTCCTCCTCCTCTGCCCCTAGAACCGAACGGTGACAGAGGGCCGGATAAATGGCGCTCGTCCGTGGTCAGATTTGTTGCCAGATTCGGGCTGTTGGAGAGTGATGGGGGAGGGGGGGAGGGGGGGAGGAGGTGGGGGGGAGAGTAGAGAAGGAGGGGGGGTCAAGAGGAGGGAAGGTGGGGAAGGGATGAAAGGTAGGATGGGGAGAGGGGAAGGTGGGGGAAAGAGTAGAGAGGGGGGTAGGGAGAGGGGAAGGGATGAAGGGTAGGATGGGGAGAGGTAGGGAGGGGGAGGAGAAAGGGGGAGGGGTCGTTATTGCGTTTTCGGCGTGTGTGGAGGGTGGGTATGTATGGGTGGAGGGGTGAGAAGGGGAATGAGGGGGTAAGATGGAAGAGACGGGGACGAGAGAGTAGGAGGAAGGGGAAAGAGAGAAAGAGAGAGAATGGGAGGGGGAGAGGGAAAAGAGGAGAAAGAGGTTGTAGGGGGAGGGAGGGATAAGGAGGATAAGGGGAGAGAGAGAAGGGACAAGGGGAGAAGGAGAGAGAGAGAGGGACCTAGGGTTAGACTGTGGGGAGAAGGGAAGGAGAGAGAAGAAGGGGAGAAAGAAGGAAGAGAAGGGGAGAGAGAGAGAGAGAGAGAGTAAGAGAGTGAAAGAGAGAGGGAGAGACGGGGAAGCAGGGAGGAGAAAGGGAGAGAGACAGTGAGAGAGAGAGAGAGAGAGAGAGGGGGGGGGGGGTGGAGAACGTGCGTGAGAGAGCTGGATTGATGGGACAGCTCCCGTGGCGTTCCTCTCGTTCCTGTTGCTACTCGTGCTTTGTGTTTCTTCTTCTGTTCCTTTGGCCTCAATTTTGGCATCGGGTAAAGTTGGCGGGGGATGCCGGGGTTGCTAGTTTATTGGTGGTATTGTCATTGTCATTACCGCTGTCACCGTCATAGCCATCATTATTGTCATCATTATCATTGTCATTAACATTATCATCATCATCATCATCATCAACATTATTAACATCATCATCATCATTATCATCAGTATCACCATTATCATCATCATCATTGTCATTAACATAATCATCATCATCGTCATCGTACTAATTTCTTTTAGTATTAATGTCACTATAATTCTAGATTTATTTATTTATTAAGGGTATTTTCTTTCTTTTTTTCGTTTTGTTTCGCTCTGGATTTCTCTTTATATTTCACATTTCTTTATTATCGTCTTGTCTTCCTCCCTCTTTGCATCGTCTCCTTGCCTCCCCCCTCCCCCTCCCTCCCCTCCCCTCCCCCCCCCCTCCCCCTCCCCACCCCCTCCCTCCCCCTCCTTTGCCAGTCAAATCAGTTCTGTGTCCATAAAACATAAGCCTGATGTATCCTCATTTTCCCCTCTCTTTCTCCTCCTCCTCCTTCTCCTTCTTCCTTTTCTTCCTTTTTTTGCCCTTCCCCTGGGCCGTAAAATGTATTATTGATTCTGTGATTTTCTCCTCGTCTCTTCTTCCTTGTCTTTCTTCTTTATTTGTTTGCTTTTATTCTCGCATTCGTGAAGTCTCTTCTTATGCCTTTATTCATATTTATCCTCCTCCTCCTCTTCCTCTTTTTTTCTTTTCTGTTTTTCCTTACGGTCACATAACACGAGGTTGTTTCTCTTCTTCTTCCTCTCTTCCCCCTTTCTCTCTCTTATTTTTCTTTTATCTAGTTTTCCGTCTTGCCTCCAGGGCCTTCAACTATTTTTCTTTTTTTTCTCTCTCTCTCTGGCTTCCCCTTTGGTGCGTTTCTCCTTCAACATTTTTTTTGTCTTCCTCCTCCTCCTCGTCTCTCTCTTTTTCTTTTCCATTTCTCATCTTCTTCCTCCTCCCTGTCATTTTTTGTCCTCCTCTTTGTCCTTTTTATCTCCCTCCTCCAATTTCACTTTGCCATTTCTCCTCCATATCATTCCTCCCTTTATTATTATTATTATTATTATTAATATTATCATCATTATTTTTCCTCCATCCCCCCTCCTCCACTTTTTCATCCTCCTTTTCTTTCCATTCTCCTTTTTCCTCCATCCTCCCCCTCCACTTCGTTTTCCTCCATTCTACACCTTCGTCGCCTCTTTCTCCATCCTTCTCCTCCTCCTCCTCCTCCTCCTCCTCCTTTTCCCAATTTATATCAGCAACCCCGCTATATGTTCTTTCGAAAAAGAAGTTACAGAGTGTGCTCTTTTCCCCAGTGTCTGCAGGTTTTACAATTCGTATAGTTACCCCTGCGACCTGGGCGAGCGTTCCGTTTTCTTTCTTCGGCTTTTATGATGTGAGCGAAGAATTTTCTTTATTTTGTGTTCTTTTCTTTATTTTTGTGCGTTCGTTCTTTCGTTTTGGTTTGGGGTTTTGGGTGTGTTTAGATTTTTTTTTACCCTTTTCTCTTTTGTGTTTATCAGCTATGAAGAAGAGGAAGAGGAGGAAGTGGAGAGAAGGGTAATAATAAGTGATACTGATTATGATGATGATTGAAATTAATGTGATAAAAATAATGATAATAATAATTATAAAGATAATGATAATGATTATTGTAATGATCAAGATAATAACGCCAACAATAATAATGATGGTGCTAATGATAAAAATAATGATAATGATAATAACTCTTAATATAATGATAATGATGATAACGCTTTAATGATGATAATGATTAGGATAATAAGAATGACGATTAAAATAATATTAAAATATGAGAAGATAATGATGGTGACTTTCATCAGCATGTGTCTGTATGTGTTCCTGTGTATGTATATGTTCAGCATGAATCTCTCACGCGCGCGTATGTGTGCATACGTGTGTGTGTATGTGTGTTTGTGTGTGTATGTGTGATTGTGTGTGTATGTGTATGTGTATGTGTGATTGTGTGTGTGTGCGCATGTATGTGTGTGTGTGTGTATGTGTGTGTGTGCGTGTGTGTGTGTGTGTGTGTGTGTGTCTGTGTGTGTGTGTGTGTGTGTGTGTGCATGTGTGTATGTGTGCGCATGTATATGTAGGGATGTGTTTGTGTGTGTGTGTGTGTGTGTGTGTGTGTGTGTGTGTGTGTTTGTATGTATGTATGTGTGTGCGCGTGTGTGTATGTGTGTGCGTGTGTGTGTGTATAATTCCGTTTTTGTTCTGAGGCGCGAGATCTTCCCCGAGGACTTGGTAAACTTACTCTACCGAGGTAATTCCCGGGCAACTTATGCCTATTCTTAAGAACAAGTTTTACAGTTCAGGGATTTTGTGTTCTTTGTTGTTTACCATATTTTTTATTTATTTATTTTCTGCTGCTTATCTCTTTTCTTTTTTTTTCTTTTTTCTTTTCTGTTGCTTAACTGTGTTTATTTTCTTGTCTGTTTCTTATCTCTTTTCTTTTTTTTTCTTTTCTGTTGCTTTCCTTTTTTTATTTTCTGTTGTTTACCTCTTTTTTTCTTTTCCTTCCTGTTGCTCTTTTCTTTCTTTTTCTCTTGCTTATCAGTTATTCATTTCCTTCCTGTTGCTTACCAGTTTATTTTTATTTCCTGTTGTTTGCCTCTTTTTTCTTTGCCGTTGCTCTTTTCTTTCTCTTTCTCTTGCTTATCAGTTTTTTTTTCTTTCCTGTTTTTTCTTTCTTTCCTATTGCTTACCTCTTTTTTTCTTTTCTTTTCTGTCGCTTCCCTCTTTTCTTTCTTTTCCTCTTGCTTACCTTTTTTTTCTTCCCTGTTTTTTTTTTCTTTTCTGTTGCTTATTTACTTCCCTGTTTTTTTCTCTCTTTTCTGTTGCTTACCTGTTTTTTTTTTAATTACCTGTTGCTTATCTCATTTTTATTTCTTTTTCAGGTACGTGGTATTCGGAAGTGCGCGAATATGCACGTTGCAAGGGGCGTGTCTTCTGCAACGTGGCTTGACGAGTAAGTACCGAAGGTCCTTGTCGTATTGCACTCGCCTTGGACGTTGTTGATTCTGGTGTTGATTCTGGTGTAGGCGATGCGTGGCGTGTGTTGCAGGTTTGGTACCTCCGAAATGAAAGGCCGAAAAGTGATGAAATTTTGGGGAAATCCCTCCAACACCAACAGCATCACCGTCGCTAAGAACAATGGCAACAACACAACAATATCAATAGCAACAACATAATATCAATAACAACAATAGCAATAACACCATTACCACCGTCAACAACAAAAACCTGAACACAACAATAACATCAGCGACAGCATTAACAACCACAACAATAACAGTATTTATGTCAACAATAACTGGGGGGGGGGAAGGCACGCGAGGCGAGGCGAGGAGATGGGAAGCGAGGCGAGGAGGAGACTAGGTGGCGTGAGGCGAGGTGAGGAGACGAGAGGCGAGGAGGAGACTTGGGGGCATGAGGCGAGGCGAGGCGAGGTGAGGAGACTAGGAGGTGAGAAAGAGGCGAGGAGTGAGACAGGCAGAACGGAGAACGGGGAAGGGGGCGATCAGTTGGTTGTGGAATGCGCATTCGTGAGTGTGTGGGTATGTACTGCACTTATATATCCACACGCACACAAACTCAATCTCATACACGCACACTCACACACGCACACACACACACACACACACGCACACACACACACACACACACACACACACACACACACACACACACACACACACACACACACACACACACACACACACACACACACACACACACACACACGTACACACACACACACACACACACACACACACACACACACACACACACACACACACACACACACACACACACACACACACACACACACACACACGTACACAAGGGGAAAGGATCCCTCAGTCGCGGCGCCCGACGGAGGGATCGCGGCTGAAGACAAACTTTTTAAGCTCCACAACGCAGCGGGAGCGAGTGGGTGGGTTACGGGAAGTGGGTGGGTGGGTGGGTGGGTGGGTTAGGGAGGTAGGTGGGTGGGTTAGGGAGGGTGGGGGGGTGGGTGGGGAGGTTAGGGCGGGTGGGGAGGTATGTAGGTGGGTTAGGGAGTGTGAGGGGAGGTAGGTAGGGGACGGGTTAGGGAGGGTGGGTAGGTGGGTGGGTTAGGGAGGGTGGGTGATTTAGGTTGGGGAGGTATGTAGGTGGGTGGGGAGGTGAAGGGTGTGTTAGGATGGGTAGGTAGGAGGTGGGTTAGGGTGGGTAGGTGGGTGGGTTAGGGCTGAAGGTTGTGAGGGAAATGGATATTATTTTTCCAACTGTCTTGGCGAAAGTTTATACGTGAAGAGGAGGAGGGGGGGGGGGGGGGAGGGAGGGTAGGAAGGAAGGGGGTTTGAGATAAATCGGGCCGCGCATGTTGAGAGAAATAGGAAGAAAGGAGGAGGAGGAGGAGGAGGAGAGGGGAAAAGAGGAGTTAAGTAAGGGAGGAAGACGCGAAAGCCTGGAGGATCAGCCATAAAATTCCTTCGGGAACTTGTCGCCAAAGACAGGCGGTCGGGAAATAGTCTTGTTGCCATCTTGGGTTTTCCGCGAGGTACTTCTCTCTCTCTCTCTCTCTTCCTTTTCTTCTTTCTCTTTCTCTGTCTTTCTTTTCTTCTCTCTCTCTTTCTTTTACTTTTCTCACTCTCTTCCTCTTCTTCTTTCTCTCTCTCTTTCTTTTCTTCTCTCTCTCTTTCTTTTCTTCTCTCTCTCTTTCTTTTCTCCTCTCTCTCTCTCTATCTCTATCTCTTTCTTTCTTTTCTTCTCTCTCTCTTTCTTTCTCTTCTTCTTCTCTATCTCTCTCTTTTGTGTGTTTATGTGTGTGCGCGCGTGTGTAAATGTGTGTGCGTGTGTCAATGTGTGTGTGCGTGTGTCAATGTGTGTGTGTGTGTGTGCTTGTGTTTGTACATATAATTCATCTTTTTACCGAAAGTCGCATGGAGTTATCGGCGGCCCAGCTAGTCTATTTATTTCCAGACCAAAAAATGTATAAAATATTCATAGACGCCCTTGTAGTGGCCTGATGATCCCGCCTGTAATTTCCACTTCTCGGCTTAGTGTTTCTCGGCGATGCGG
>NC_091576.1:29928820-29936320 GCF_042767895.1 Penaeus vannamei
GATATGGAAATTGCAGTGTGTGTGTGTGGTCGTGCGTGCGTGCGTGTGTGCGTGCGAGTTTGTATATGTGTCTGTTTTGTATAATATATATTACATACATACATACATATATATTATATAAATTATTAATTGCCATTTTCCTCAATCCTCGATTCTCAGAATGGTCTCAAACTCCCGGGAAATGCACATAAAGATCCACTTCTTAAATATCCCAAAGAAAGAAAGAAAGCAAGAAAGGAAAGGAAGGAAAGAAAACGTTAATTCCAGCTCGTTCTTTCGTCAGGAGCCAATCGTATTCAGAACGCTCGCTTGAGGGGGGACTTCACTAAAATGGCGTCCCTTTTTGCAGCTCTCGATTCCCATAGTAATTAACCCACGAGAAAGCGGGCCAGGGGATGGGGCGTGCTCTACGGGGGCGTCGAGGTGGGTTTGGAGTGGGTTGTGGAGACGTCGAGGTGCGTGGAGGTGGGTTGTGGAGGCGTCAAGGTGGGTTCGGGTGGGTTTTGGAGCCATCGAAGTGGGTGGGGTGGGTTATAGGTCCGTCGAGGGGAGTGGGGTGGGTTGTGGAGCCGTCGAGGTGGGTGGGCTGGGTTGTGGAGCCATCAAAGTTGGTGGGGGTGGGTTCTGGAGCCATCGAAGTGCGTGGGGTGGATTGTGGAGCCATCGAAGTGGGTGGGGTGGATTGTAGAGCCATCGAAGTGGGTTTTGAGTGGGTTCTAGGGCCGTCGAAGTGGGTGGAGGTGGGTTCTGGAGCCTTCGAGGTGGGTTAGAAGGACCCAAGGAGAACTGGAGTGGATTCTCCCTGTCCCGAGGTGGATCAGAATGAGTTCCAGACGCGTCCCGGTGGTTCAGAGTGGGTCACAGAGACGCCGAGGTGGGTCGGAGCGGGTTCTTAGCGTTCTCTCTCGGTGTCGAGGTGGGCTGGAAATCTGGGGTTATGGAGGACCAGGGCGCGGTGGGCAGACGAGGTGGGTTTCGGTCTGGTGGGTCGGAGGGAGAGTGGGCGAAAGGTCTGATATTGAGGATATTGAGCGACAGCGGCAACAAGTGGCTTTGCTTGGGACACTTTACGCTGTTCTCGGCAGTTGAGGAGATGAGAGGGTGGGCGAGGCGATGGCCCTGCTCTCGTCAAGCCTCTCAATTGCTCTGTATGTCTGTGTGTCTCTCTCTTTTTTTTTTTTTTTTTTTTTTTTTTTTTTAATGTCTGTTGTCTGTTTCTTTTTGTAGTTGTTGCTTTTTTTCTGTTTGTCTAGTTCTCTTTTGTCTTTCTCTTTTTCTCTCTCGGTCTCTCCCTCCCTCCCTCCCTCCCTCCCTCTCCCTCCCTTCCCTCCCTCCCTCCCTCCCTCCCTCCCTCTCCCTCCCTCTCTCTCCCTCCCTCCCCCTCTCCCTCCCTCCCTCCTTCTCCCTTCCTTCCCTCCCTCCCTCCCCCCTTCCCCTGCGTCCGACGCCATCCCGACTCTCTCCCCGTGCATCATTTAGACAGGAGCGGAGTCGGAGGCGCGTTTGATGTATTATGCGTTTGTCGGAGGCGCGTCGGGAGGGGGGATGATTAGGGTCCTTGGGGGTCGGGGGGGTGGGGGTGGGGGTGGGGTGGTAGGGGGCTCCTGGGAGGGAAGGGGGAAGGGGGAGGGGGGCTGCTGGTTGTTTGTGTGCGTGTGTGTCATTTGGGCATTTATTGATCCCGCTCCGCCTCTGCCGCTTTAGCTTCGGGGACATCGATACGACGCACGTGAACGTATACGGACGGGGGGGGCGGGGGTGGGGGGGGGAGATGGGAAGGTGCGGAGACGGACATGCATGAACACGCGGAAACACACGGGTGCGGGCAGGGGTACGGGCACGCGCACACGGGTAGGTTCGCACACGTATACAGGTACACACACGTACACAGGCACAGGCACATGCACACGCACACGCACACGCACACGCACACGCACACGCACACGCACACGCACACGCACACGCACACACACACACACACACACACACACACACACACACACACACACACACACATACACACACACACACACACACACACACACACACACACACACACACACACACACACACACACAACCCCCCCTACACACTCAACCCCAACCCCCCGCACACACTCACACACACAACCCCCCCACACACACTCAACCCCCACACCCACACTCAACCCCCCCACACACACACACAACCCCCCCACACGCACACAACCCACACACACACACAACCCCCCCACACACACAACCCCCACACACACACAACCCCCCCCCCACACACACACAACCCCCCCACACACACACACAACCCCCCACACACACACACAACCCCCCACACACAACCCCCCCCCACACACACACACACAACCCCCCCCACACACACAACCCCCACACACACACAACCCCCCCCCCCACACACACAACCCCCCCCCCCACACACACACAACCCCTTCCCCCACACACACAACCCCCCCCCACACACACACAACCCCCCCCCACACACACAACCCCCCCCCCACACACACACAACCCCCTCCCACACACACACAACCTCCCCACACACACAACCTCCCCACACACACAACCTCGCCACACACACACAACCCTCCCTCCCCCGCCACACACACAACCCCCCCCCACACACACACACAGCCCCCCCACACACACACACACACAACCCCCCCGCCCCACAAGCACACACAACCCCCACCACACACACACGCACACACACACAACCCCTCCCCCCACACGCACACAACCCCCCTCCCCACACACAACCCCCACCCCACACACACAACCCCCCCTCCCCACACACACACAACCCCCTCCCACACACACACAACCTCCCCACACACACAACCTCCCCACACACACAACCTCCCCACACACACAACCCCCCCACACACACACACAACCCCTCCCTCCCCACACACACAACCCCCCTCCCCACACACACACAACCCCCCCACACACACACACACACACACGCACACACAGAACGAGAGCGAGAGCGGGCGACCAGCATCGTAATCACGATATCAAAAGCAAATATATTACCAAAAAACGAATCCAGGCGTTGTATTCGCGCGTATACAATTATACATATATTAATAATAATAATAAAAAACGAGAGATAATTAATAATAATAATAAAAAAAAGAGAGACATTACCCAGCCTTTGCCGCCAATGGTGTATTTTGAATTTCCGGCGCCGTCCTCACTGCGGCCAACTGCCATCAACGTCACACCCGGTAATGGCGGCCTTTCGTCGGGGGCCAAACGTTTCCTAATTGTCACGGTTATTGTTATTATTAATATTGGTGTATTGTTATTATCATTATTGGTGGTGTTGATGTTGTTGTTTTTTTATGATGATGGTAGGGGTGGGGATGGTGATGACGGGGGTGGAGGTGGTGATGATGTCTTTTTTATGATGATGGTGGTGGGGGTGGGGGTGGTGGTGAGGGTAGTAGTGGTGGTGGGGGTGATAGGTGGGAATGGTTGTGGTGTGGGTGGTGAGGTGGGGTGGTGGTGATGGTGGTGGTGTGGGTGGTGGTGTGGGTGGTGTTGGTGATGGTGGGGGTGGGGGTGGTGGTGATGGGGATGGTGATGGTGGGGTTGGTGGTGGTGATGGTGAGAGTGGGGGTGGGGGTGGTGGCGATGATGGTGATGATAATGGTAGGTGTGATTGTCTTCATTATCGGTATTATTATGGTCGTTACTGTATCTATATTAGATAATAAAGACTCACTGTATTCACTATCAAAAGCATTCTTAAAAAGATATAAGTGTGTATTTGTCAGGGCGTCGTTCTTTTATTATTATCATTATTATTATTATTTTGTAGTTATTATTTTTATCATTTTGAAATTGCGATTTTTTAATAAATAATTTCATCATTTTCATTCTCTCTCTTTTCCTTTCCCTCCTCCTCCCTCCACTCTTCCAAATCTTCATCTCTCCTCCCTCCTCCACATCTTCCTTTCCCTCCTCCCCTCCCTCCTTCTTTTCCTCCCCATCTTCCTCTCCTCCCTCCCTCCTCCCCATCTTCCTTTCCCTCCATCCTCCCCATCTTCCTCTCCCTCCCTCCCTCCTCCCTGTCTTCCTCCCCTCCCTCCCTCCTTCCCCCCTATCCATGTCAAATTCCACTCTCCAAATATTGACGGAGAGCGACACCTCCTCCCCCCCTCCCCCCCTCCCCCCTCCTCTTGTGCGTCTATTAGGTTGCAACATCGAAAATCATGTTAAGTTTTTCTTTTTTTTTGGGGGGGGGAGAGGGCGGGGGGGGGCAGGGGGGAACGCTCTTTGTTGAGTCCTTGAGAAAACGTTGATTGCGCCTTAATGCCGCTGTTGTCATGTCTTCTTGGTTATTTCTACACACACACACGCACACACACACGCACACACGCACACGCACACACACGCACACGCACACGCACACGCACACACGCACACTCACACGCACACGCACACGCACACGCACACACACACACACACACACACACACACACACACACACACACACACACACACACACACACACACACACACACACACACACACACACACACACACATCGCGCGCCGATGAATGTGTATTCATCGTACTATTTGTGTGCATGTGAGTGATTGAGTGAGTAAATGCGGGAGGGAGAGAGGGAGTGGGTGAGTGAGGGAAGGAGTGAATGAATGAATGAATGGATGAGTGAATAAGTGAATGAGTGAGGGAGGGAGGGAGAGAGGGAGTGAATGAATGAATGGGTGAATGAGAGTGAGGGAAAGAGTGAGCGAGTGAGTGATTAAAGCCCAAGAAGCTTAATGTGCGAGCCTCCTCCAGCCCAGCCTTTCTTGCTCCAAGGCGGCCGCAAAGCCTCCCCGGGGAACGTCTTATCCATGGGTCGGCCGTTCTTCTCCCTCGGATTCTCTCTCTCTCTCTCTCTCTCTCTCTCTCTCTCTCTCTCTCTCTCTCTCTCTCTCTCTCTCTCTCCCTCTCTCTCTCTCTCTCCCCCCCCCCCCCCCCCCAAGATGCCCCGGGGGGAAGCGACGCGAAGAGGGAAGAAAAACACGACGGCCGGGAACGTCTCAACTCGCTAAAAGGTTTGCCCGCAAGAAATCGTAGACGAAGTCGGAGTCAGGATACAGCGTCGGATCCGGAAGATGGGACACTAGTCGGAGCGCGCGCTCGTGTGTCCGAACGCACTGGGATGCATCCGAGCGTAGTCGTTGTCATCTGAACCGAACGCGTGAAGATTCATCCGAACGTTGTTATCGTCTTCTGAACCGAACGCGTTGAAGACTCGTCCGAACGCTGTTATCGTCTTCTGAACCGAACGCGTGAAGACTCATCCGAACGCAGTTATCGTCATCCGATTCGAACACACGAAGATTCATTCGAACGCAGTTATCATCTTATCCGAACGCGCGAAGACTCATCCGAACGCGGTTATCGTCATCTGATCCGAACGCGCGAAGACTCATCCGAACGCGGTTATCGTCATCTGATCCGAACGCGCGAGGACTCATCCGAACGCCTTCATCCACACGCGAAAAAGAAACTTCGCGGGAGCTCGTCCGTTCTTGGGCCGATCACCTGCCGCCCGTCCCTCGTCCGGCTCCCTTCCTGCCCCTTCTCCTTCCTTCTCTTTCCTTCTCCTTCCTTCTCCTTCCTGTCCCTTACCCATTCCTTCTTCTCTCCTTTCTTCTCCTTCCTACTTCTTATCTAATTCTTTCTCCTTCTCCTTCTCTCCTCCCTTCTCCTCTCCTCCTCCTCCCTTCTTCCTTCTCCTTCCTCCTCTTTCCATTTCCTTCCCCTTCCTTCTATCCTCCCTCCTTCTCCTTCCTTCCTCCCTTCCTTCTCCTTCCCTTCTTCCTTCCTTCCTTTCCTCCTCCTCCCTTCTTCTTCCTTCCTCTGCGGTGAGTCTCCGTCCCATTTCGGAAACGGCGAAGTGATTGAAAACCGATCGCAGTGTCTGATACATCCGGAAACGAGCTCGACCCGATTCGATTCCATTAAGAGGCGATCCGAGTCGGCTTCGAAGCGTTTCGAATCGCGCGCGCGGGAGTTATGGCGCGTCCCGAAATGGTATTGTTCGTTTATAATTAGTTTTTTTTTTAGCTTCTGTTTTCTTTTTTTTTTTTTTTTTCTTTTTGTTTCTCTAGTGTTTTTTTTTTCCTTAATTTAGTGAGATTGGGGCGGGAATTATGGCGCTGGGCGTTCGAAATAGTATTGTTCGTTTATAATTAGTATTTTTGTTTTTTAGCATTTTTTGTTTTCTTTTTGTTTCTCTGTTGTTGCTTTTTCTTCTTAAGTTAGTGAGATTGGGGCGGGAATTATGGGGCGAGATGTTCGAAAGAGTATTGTGCGTTTATTTATTTATTTTTAAAAGCTTTCACTGTTTCGTTTTTGTTTCTCTATTGTTCGTTTATTTTTCGATTTCATTGTTTTCTTGTTGTTTCTCTTTTTTTTTCTTTAATTTAGTAATATTAGGGCGGGAATAATGGCGCGGGACGTTCGAAAGAGTATTGTCCGTATATAATGATAATAATTATTATTATTATTATTATTTTAGCTTTCTCTGTTTTCTTTTTGTTTCTCATTTTTCTTTAATTTAGTAAGTTTAGTACGGGAAATAATGGCGCGGGACGTTCAAAAAAAGAATATTCTTCGTATATATTTTTATTCGCTTTCTCTGCTTTCTTTCTCTCTCTATTTTCCCCTTAATTTATTGAGACCGGGGCACAAGAAAGGGAGTGGCTCAGCGAGGATGTAGCGAGAGAGGAAGAGGAACATTAGAGAAACTCGAGGAAATTCCGGCACAATGGGGGTGCGATTTGGCCACACTCGAGATGGAGCGTTTGGGTTCCGAAGCTTCGAAAACGAGACAATGAGAGGGCCAATTGAGGAAAAACGAGGGGGAGACAATGGGGAAGAGAGAGAGAGAAAAATAAAAGTAGGAAAAGAATGGGAAAGAGAGAGAGGGGGGGAGGAGGAGGAGAGGGAGAGAGAGAGAGGGAGAGGGAGAGGGAGAAGGAGGAGAGGGAGTAGGAGAGGGGAGAAGGAGGGGAGAAGGAGAGGGAGAAGGAGAGGAGGAGAGGGGGAGAGGGAGAGGGGAGAAGGAGAGGGGAGAAGGAGAGGAGGGGAAGGAGAGGGGGGAAGGAGAGGAGAGGGAGAGGGAGAGGGGGAGGGGGAGTAGGAGAGGGAGGGGGAGGGGAGAGGACAGGGGAGAGAGGGGGAAGAGGAGTGAGGGCGAGAGAGAGAGAGAAACAGAAAGAGAGAGAGAGAGAGAGAGAGAGAGAGAGAGAGAGAGAGAGAGAGAGAGAACGAGCCAAGACAAAAACGACTGTTAAGAGAAACAGAAGAAGGGGAGAAAAAGGTTCGGAAAGAGAATAAAGGAAGAGAGGCTCGTTACAAAACAGCGAAAGAGGGTGCAGAGTAGGAGGAGGAGAAGGTGCCAAAAGTGCCAAGGGGGATGATCGACGCCCTCCCCCCTCCTGTGTGATTGACGTCG
>NC_091576.1:29943820-29953820 GCF_042767895.1 Penaeus vannamei
GAGCGATCGCTGGCCGGAATCGGGGCAACGGCGCCGCTGTCGGGGCTTACGGCCGTCGGTGTCGCTCGGTTCCTCAGGAGCCGCGCACTCTGATGATGGAGATCGGATGCTCAACGCTGTGTGATATATATATGTAAATGTGTTATGCATATATATATGAATACACACACATACATACACACACGCACATGCACACGCACGCGCACGCAAACACATGTAAACACACACGCAAACGCACATGCAAACACACGCGTGCGCTCACGCGCACACACACACACACACACACACACACACACACACACACACACACACACACATATATATATATATATATATATATATATATATATATATATATATATATTAATTTATTTATTTATGTATATATACATATATATATGTGTGTGTGTGTGTGTGCATAAATTTATGAGCTCCTATTTTCCGAAGTGATATTTTAAAACTTGGTGGATTGGTGCGGTGCACATGAGAAGTGTTTTATGGGCATTTACCTTATATATTCATTATACAGCCTATGTGAACCCTTTAGGCAAGATGGTCGGTTATGAAGCTCATGATTGTTGTTATCTTTGGTGTTCTTGTATGCGTTGTTATTGTTTTGTTATTATGTTTATTCTTGTTTTTGTCATCGGCAGTTATCGTCGTGTTGGTATGTTCCTTCCCATAAGTGTTTGTATTGGTATCGTCAGTTTTGCATCTTTATTTTTTTATTATTCTATTTTTTTATTATTTTATTATTTTTTTATTTTATTTATTTTTGATATATATTATGTATTATTATTATTTTATTTATCATTATTATTTTGTTGTTGTTGCAAATTTCGTCGGGGAATCTTTTGATAAAGATGGATGAAGTTCATGGATAAAAGTTTTCATCTTCTTGCTGTGTATCGCATTCCTTTCCGTCTCTCCTCCATTTTTTCGTCTCCATTTATCAGCTGCATCTTCTCCCATTTCCCATTTCCCGCTACGTTTCTTCTCCACTTCTCCATTCCTCATTTTATTCTTCTCCATCATTTTATTTCTTCTGTATTTTTTTCATTTTTTTCTTAAATTATCTTCTGAGAGGGTATGAGGCAGGTGGATAATGGGTGGGGAAGGGGAGGGAGAAGAGAGGGGAAGGAGAGGGAGAAGGAGGGTAAAGAAAGGAAGGAGAAGAGATAGGAGACGAAAGTGGGAGGATGGAGAAGCGAGGCGAAGACAGGAAGTAGAGAAGGGAAGAAGAAAGGAAGTAGAGAAGGGAAGAAGAAAGGAAGTAGAGAAGGGAAGAAGAAAGGAAGTAGAGAAGGGAAGAAGAAAGGAAAGCGGAAGAATAGGGAAAATAGATAAGGAGGACGAAGAAAACAAGGAAAAGATGTGGAGAAGAGAAGGGAAAGGAGAAGAAAGGGGAGTGATTGAGTGGGAGTCGAAATACCTCGGGTGTGAGTACGCGCCCGGGGGGGGGGGGGGGGGTTATCGCCTTGGCATCTCGTTTTCTCTCGCTCTCTCTCTTTCTCTCTTTCTCTCTTTCTCTCTCTCTCTCTCTCTCTCTCTCTTTCTCTTTCGTCTATCTCTCTCTCTCTCTCTCTCTCTCTCTCTCTCTCTCTCTCTCTCTCTCTCTCTCTCTCGCTCTCTTACTCTTTCTCTCTCTTTCTTTCTTTCTCTCTCCCTCTCTCTCTCTCTCTCTCTCTCTCTCTCTCTCTCTCTCTCTCTCTCTCTCTCTCTCTCTTTCTTTCTCTCTCTCTTTCTTTCTCTCTCTCTCTCTCTCTCTCTCTCTCTTTTTTTCTCTCTCTCTCTCTCTCTCTCTTTTTCTCTCTCTCTCTCTCTCTCTCTCTCTCTTGCCTCTCCCGCCTCTCCCTTCGTTTCCCCTTTCTCTCACTCTCCTTCATTTCTCTTTTCTCTCTTCTTTCACTTATCTCCACTTTTTACTCTTTATTTTCCTATGTTTATTCTCTTCGTTTACTTTCTCTCCCTCTCTCTCGTTCTCTCTCTTTCTTCTCTTCTCTTCTATTCTGTTCTCTTCTCTTTTCTTCTCTTCTCCTCTCTTCGCCTATCTTTCTGGTTATGAAAGGTAAAAGGGTATGAATGAAAACTCCATCAGAAATTAGATGTGATAATTATTAGATTCTAAAAAAATATATATTGAGAGGAAGAAAGCGAGATTAAGATAAAGAATGAAATCCAGGATGAAAGAAAAAATGGATTTTGGAAGGAAGGAGAGTCGTGAAAAAAGAATATACTCAAAAGGGAAAAAAGAAAAAAAAATTATACTGTCATACCAAAGAAATTGGTGTGAATGAAAATAGCCAAAGAGAAAAAGGGGAAAGACACAAATTAAGGGAATGGAATGAAGAACGGTAAGAGTAAGGGAAGTAATGAAACAAGAACAACAACAACAATAACAGCAGCAATAAAAAACAACAACAACAAGAGCAACAGCAGCAGCGACAGCAATAACATCACCAACAACAAAACAAGGAAAAAAAACTGTAACAGTAACAGAAATAACAACAAAACGACGCCGCCAGCAACATCAACAACACCACCACCAACATCAACAACAACAATAACGAAAACAAAAACATCACCACCACCAACAACAACAACATCGACAACAACAATAACAAAGACAAAAACACCATCACCACCACCACCAACAACAACACCAACAACAACAACAACAACAACAACAACACCAACACCAACAACTACAACAACAACACCACCACCAACAACAACACCACCAACAGCAACACCAACAACACCACCAAAACAACAACACCAACAACACCACCAAAACAACAACACCACAATCACCACCACCACCATCAACAACAACACCAACAACAACAACAACAACACAACCACCACCACCATCAACAACAACACAACCAACAACAACAACAACACCACCACCAACAACAACAACAACACCACCACCACCATCAACAACAATAGCACCAACACCAACAACAACAACACCACCACCAACAACAACAACACCAACAACAACAACAACAACAACAACTACAACACCGAGAGCCAACCTCGGGACGCGGAACTGGAAACGGAACCCGACGGCGACCCTCGTTTCGTTGCGCCGGAAGTTGTCGCTCGCCCGCCCGACCGACGCGTTCGGATCCGCCCGACGCACGCCGACTCCCGCGGGTGGTGACGGAGGGAGAGAGGGAGAAGGGGAAGGAGGGAGAAGGGGAAGGGGGAGAGGGGAGAGAGGGAGAAGGGGAAGGGGGAGAGGGAGAAGTAAAAGGAGAGAGGGAGAAGGGGAAGGAAAGGAGGGAGGGAGAGAGGGAGAAGGGGAAGGGGGAGAGGGAGGGAGAGAGGGAGAAGGGGAAGGGGAAGGGGAGGGAGAGGGAGAAGGGGAAGGAAAGGAGGGAGAAGGGGAAGGAGGGGAGGGGGTGGAGAGAGGGAGAAGGAGGAAGGAAAGGAGGGAGGGAGAAGGAGAAGTAAGAGGAGAGAGGGAAAAGGAGAAGGAGGAGAGGGAGAGGGAGAAATAGAGGGTAGAGAGAAGAAAGAAAAAATGAAGAAAAAAATGAAACTCCCGTTGGTGTTAGTGAGAGAGAAAAAAAGAAGAAAGAGAAAGAAGGGAAAGGAAGAGGAAGAGAAGAAGGCGAAGGAGAGATAAACAAATAGATAAAGAGAGGGAGAGGAAGAGGGAAGGGAAGCGATGGACCGCCGCCGTCAGCTGTTACGCTAGGGAAGGTGTCGGCGAATAGGGGGGGGGGAGCGGAAGGGAAGGGGGGGGTAGAGAAGGTCGAGCGACAGGTGGCGCTGTGATTTTCTATTTTATTTGTTTATTTATTTATTTGTTTATTTTGATACGTTTATATTACTTATTTTGATGTTTGATTATTCCTTTTGTTTATCACTCTCATAAACCGCTATCATCAAATATCATCATCGTTATTATTATTATTATTATTTGTCAGCGTGAGATTCTTTCTGATGGGTGAATCGTGCGTTTGCGTGTGTCGTGAAGCTATTTGTCATTTGTCATATTTTGTCATTTGTCTGTCATGATCATTGCCACTTATATGAATTTTTTTTTCTGATTTTTTTTTTTTTTTTTTTTTTTTAAGAAATCAACGCAAACTTTGATTTTTTATTATTATTATTCTATTTTTTCATACCATGTTTTGGATTTGATGCAAACTTTGATTTGTTTTATTTTTATTTCTATTATTATTATTATTATTATTATTATTATTCCTTTTTTTTATTCCACGTTCGGGATTCGTTAAAGGAAGGAACACAAACCCTTTTTTTTCAGTCGTTCGGATTCCTTTAGCGATATTAAGCCCGAGTGTGGTGCGGAATTCGAACTCCTCTCTCGGCAATTATTTACTGTAATTAGGCATTTATCCGTTAAATGAACCACTTCCGCAATTTCTGTAGAATTACCCGCCATGTGCTTTCATCGCTGAGGCCTTTTCCGCGTTTCTGTTGTTTTCTTCTTTCGTTTTCCCATTTTTTTCTTCTTCGTTTTATTTATTCATATTTTTTGAGGTTCTTTGCTGTCTGTACGTTCTTTTAGTTGTTCTCTTTTTCCTCGTCTTATTCTTCCTCATTTTCCTCCTCCTTCTCCTCTTCTTCCTTCTCCTCCTCCTGGAGAAAGAGGAAAGAAAAAGAAAGAGAGAAAGGCGCGAGAGAGAGACAGAGACAGAGACAGAGAGACAGACACAGAAAGAAAGATAAAAAGAAGCCACCAAATATTGTAAAAGCAAGACAGACAGACAAAGATAGAAACGGAGAAAACCTCCCTCCACCCTTCCCCTCATCCCCTCCACTCCCCTCCACCCCTCCCCTCACTCCCTCCACCCTCCCCTCACTCCCTCCACTCCCCTCCACCCCTCCCCTCACTCCCTCCACTCCCCTCCACCCCTCCCCTCACTCCCTCCACTCCCCTCCACCCCCCCCATCTGGAACCGCATGGAACCGCCGCCGGGAACTTGGCCCGAATGGGAATGAACTCGGAATCGGTTCCCAGTTGTACCGGAATGCGTATGTGCCGGGAATTCTTGCGTTCGCGCGGTCGGGGGAGTTGCTCTGGGGGTCGGGGCTCGTGTTGTTGTTGTTGTTGTTGTTAATGTTGTTGTTGTTTATTTTGTCGTTAATTTTGTTGTTGTTGTTTTTGTTGATATTCTTAGTGTTGTTTTTGTTAATGTTGTTGATGTTAATGTTGTTAATTTTGTTGTTGTTTTTGTTGATATTATTAGTGTTGTTATTGTTAATGCTTTTGCTGTTGTTGATGTTGTTAATATTGTTGTTGATTTTGATGCTGTTGATGATGTTGTTGATGTTATTAATATTGTTGATTTTGATGCTGTTGTTGAAGTTGTTGTTGTTGGTGGTGGTGGTGGGGGGAGGGTCTTGATTTTTATTGTTGTTATGATTATTGTTATTGGTGCGATCATTGTATTTTTGTTATCAGTATAACTCTTAGTGTTTTTGGTATTATTATGATTGTAATTTATTTTATTATTATTATTATCATCATCATCATTATTATGATTACTATTACAGTTACTATTACCATCATCATTATTATTATTGTTACTGTAATTTATTTTCTTATTATTATCATTATCATTATTGTTATTACTATTACAATTACTATTACCATTATCATTACTATTATTATTATTATATATATTTTTTATTGTTATCATTATTATTTTTATTATTATTATCATCAATGCTGTCTCCGCCTCTGGATTTACTGGATTGACGGAATTAGACGTAATAAACAACGATTTTTTTTCTTTCATTTTATTATTTACTCGTCCGAAAATCACTCATTTCGATCTCCGTCTCCGATTTCGTGATTCGACCTCTTCTGCCGCCGTTTAAAATCTCTTCATTCGAATTATTCTACATTTTATCGATCGGCGAGGTAATAAATTCCTATCAAACGGATCAATTAAAAAAAAAAAAAATCTGTCAATCATCCCCCGCGCGACAGCTTGTGAAATTTCAGGGTTGTGTCACGGTTCCTCTCGCTGTTATGTCACCCGGATGTAGTGTTGCGAGAGAGTGGGCGGGGGCGTGAGGGCGTTTGTTGGTAGGTAGGCGGGTTTGTAGGTGGAGTGTTAGTAGGATCGTGTGTTCTCTCTTCTCCTTTTTGTTTTTGTTCTTTGTTTTCGTCTTCCTCGACTTTGTCTTCTTCTACTTCTTCGTCGTCGTCTTCGCCTTCCTCCTCTTCTTCTTCCTCTTGCTTTTCTTCTTCTTCTTCTTCTTCTTCTTCTTGTTCTTCCTTCTCATCTTCTTCCCTTTCATCTTTCGTTTCTTCGTGTTTCGTTCTCGTGATTTCCTCCTTCATCTCCATCTCCATCATCCTCATCTAAGTCCTTTTCCCCTTTCTCCTTTACTTCCCCCCCCCCCAAATTAAAAATTATTCTAATACTTCCACTAATACTAATACTGAATACTGAATACTGAATAATAAACACTAATAAATAATGATAAATAAATAACTGAATAATAAACACCAATAAATAATGATAAATAAATAACTGAATAATAAACACCAATAAATAATGATAAATAAATAACTGAATAATAAACACTAATAAATAATGATAAGTAAATAACTGAATAATAAACACTAATAAATGATAATAGATAAATAACTGAATAAAAGACACTAATACTGAGGAGGAGCAGGACAGAGCGAGGAAGGAATTGCCTTTGACGTTTCCCTTTTAATCTCTTGTTCTCGAAGGAAGCGTCTGTTGGGGAAGGTTTGGGTGTTTTTCTTGCGTTAGGATGGTAATTGCGTGTGTGTGTGTGTGTGTCTGTGAGCATTTGCGTGTGAGTGCATTTTTTTATTCAACATGTCTGTATGTGTGTGCGTAAGTGGGGGAATGTGTTCGTCAGATTTTTATTTTATATATTTATTTATTTACTTATTTTGCATAAATTTCGCGTCTTTTACAAACTCATCTTTGATCTGAACCATTTTCTCAGTCATTCCTATCCCGAGTGGGCATGTCGGGAAAGCGCTGTCGTGAGAGAGCCCCAGGGAGTCCCAGGGTGATGCCCCAGGGGTCTGCGCGTACACTTGTCGCTCCGTCTTTCCAGGTGTTGTTTTCGTGTCTCTGGTTCTCTGTGTTTCTCTCTCTGTGTTTGTGTGGTTCCTTGTCTTTATCATTTTTTTTCTTATTTTCTTTTCTTTTCTTTTATTTTTTCTTATTTCTTTCTCTTTCTCTGTCTCGCTCTCTCTCTCTCTCCCTTTCTATCTCTCACTCTCTCTCCCTCTTTCTCTTTCTCTCTTCCCCTCCTCCCTCCCTCCCTCCCTCCCTCCCTCTCTCCCTCTCTCCCTTCTATCTGTCCCTTTCACTCTTCCTCTCTTTCTCACTCTCTCTCATATGACATAGTAGGCCGCACATCTTAAGCTCATTACCCTCGACCGCCAAATACCTTATACCTTATACCCGCAGGAAGTAATTGATTGTCACTCCCCCACCCCCTCCCCCACCTCCACCCCCTCCCACGACCCACCCTTCTCCCGTCCCGACCCACCACCTGTTCGAACACCCCCAACCTGGCGCCCGGGATTCTCCATTCCCCGTCTATCTCTCGGTCCTTCCTCCCCCCATCTCTCCCCAACCTGTCATCCTGTCTTCATCCTGTGTTCCTATACCTCTTCCTCCTCTTTTTTTTTTCTTCCTTCTTAAACTTCTTCCTATTCTTCTTCTTCCCCTTCCTCCTCCTCCTCCTCCTCCTCCTCCTCCTCCTCCTCCTCCTCTTTTACCACCTACTTTTTCTTCTTTTTTCCCTCCTCCTCTTCCTTTTGCACCACCTACTACTTCTTCTTCCTCCTCCTCCTCCTCCCCCTCCTCTTCCTCCTCTACTTCCATCTCCTCCTCCTCCTCCCTCCCCCCCCGAATCTAAGTCCCATCCCTTCCCCCCACCCCCACCCCATCTCATAAGGCGTTGCCCTGTTTAGTTTAACTTCCTTAGAAGTATCGCATTCCCCTCCCTTCCTCCCTCCTCCCACCACCCTCCCTCCTCCCTTTCTCTTCTCCCTTCCTCCTCCCTCCTTTCTCTTCTCCATTTTCCTTCTCCCCCACCTTCCCCTTCTCATCCTTCTCTCCTTTCTCTTCACCCCCTCCTTCTCTCCTCTCTCTCCTCCTCCTTCCCTCCTTTCTCTCCTTCTTCCCTCCTCTCTCTCCTCCTCCTTCTCTCCTCTCTCTCCTCCTCCTTCCCTCCTCTGCTCCCTCTTCCCTCCTCCACCCTACCTTCCCCCTTCCTCCTAGCGCCTCTCCTTCCTCTCGTATTCTTCGTAACTTCTCGACGTGATGGAACTGAGAGCCGGAACCCGTTATTTTATTTATTTTTATTTTTTTTTATTATTATTATTATTATTATTTTTTTTTTGGCGGATAAGAAAGTGTATTGTTTAGGCCTTGTCACTGATGGAGGAGGAGGGAGAGGGGAGGGTGATGGAGGAGGGAGAGGGGAGGGGGAGGGAGTAGGGGAGTAGGGGTTGAGTGGGTGATAGGGAGTAGGGGTAAGGAGGTTGGGTAGGCGGTGGGGTACGGGTAGGGGTTGGGCAGGGAAGGGGGTAGGGGGTAGGGGGTAGGGGAGGAGGTGGTAGAACTGGGTTAAAGGAAGGTAGATTTGGGTAAAGGAAGGGGTGGGGGAGGTAGAGGTAGAAGGGGGGAGAAGGAAGGGTGGAACGAGAAGAAAGAAGTGGAAATGATGGTAAAGATAGTAGAAGAAGAAGAAAAAGAGAGAGAATATAGAGAAAAATAAGAAGAATTAGAAGAAGAAGAAAAAGAAGAAGACGAAGGAGCAGAAGAGGAAGAAGAACAGGAACAAGAAAAAGAAGAAAAGGAAGGAAAGGAAGAAAGAGGAGGTGGAGGCGGCAGCGACGGCGGGCGGAGGAGGTTGAGAAGGAGGAGGAGGAGGAGGAGAAGGAGGAGGAGGAGGAACTTCTAGTCTTACCCGGTTTAACCTAAGGGATTGAGAGTGGATTCCGCCATAACGAACACTTGCCTTCCTCGTAATCCGATTATTGAGGGACGCGGCGTATGGATTCCACCACTTGCCCCGACGTGTAACCCGAAGAAGGCGCTGCCGGAGGGAAGGTGGGGGAGGCTAGGGGAGGTGGAGGGGAGGCTTTGGAGGTGGAGAAGGAGGTGGGGGGAGGGGAAGGAGGTGGATGAGGGCAAGGAGGTGGGGGAGGGGAAGGAGGAGGGGGAGGCGAGGGAGGGGGATGAGGGGAAGGAGGTGGAGGTGGGGGGAGGGGAAGGAGGCGAGGGAGGTGGATGAGGGGAAGGAGGTGGGGGAGGAGAAGGAGGTGGAGGAGGGAGGAGGCGAGGGAGGTGGATGAGGTGGGGCAGGTGGATGAGGGGAAGGAGGTGGGAAGGGGAGGGAGGGGAGGTGGGTGAAGCAAAAGAAGATGAAGAAGATGAATAAAATGGCCAAGCTGGATGTAGCCAGGTGTGGCAGGCGCAGGAGACGCTGCGGGGGAGGCGTGTGAAGCGAGAGAGGCGGGTGAAGCGAGAGAGGTGGGCGTAGCGGGGGAAACGAACTGAGGCTTAGGCGGATGAGGGCGAGTGAAGCGGGTGAGGTGCCCGGATGAAGCCCAGGTGCGGGGGGGGAAACTGGGTCAGGGCGGAAACGGGCGTGGTGAAGCCAGGTGAAGCGAGAGAGGTGGGCGAAGCGGGGAAACGAACTGAGGCTTAGGCGGGTGAGGGCGAGTGAAGCGGGTGAGGTGCCCGGATGAAGCCCAGGTGCGGGGGGCGGGGGGAAACTGGGTCAGGGCGGGTGAAACGGGCGTGGTGAAGCCAGGTGAAGCGAGAGGAGCGAGCGAACGGAGGGAAGGAAGGGGTTGAGGCGATTCGAATCGGTTTTGAAGCGGACGAGAAGAGGGTTCTCCACTTTTCTGGAGTCTCCTGTCGCGGCCTAGACCTAAAGAGGGGGGAGGGTGGAGGGGGAAGAGGGAGGGAGAAGAGGGAGGGAGAAGGGGGAAGGGAGG
>NC_091576.1:29966320-29973820 GCF_042767895.1 Penaeus vannamei
AGAAGAAAAGAAACAGTGAACATATGAAGATAACAAGTCAGCAAACACGCAGATTAATCCAGGAGGCAAAGAGAATGAAAGAGAAGCAGGAAAAGCCAAACAAACGAGAAGAAAAGCAAGCACAGGAAAACAAACCAAGAGAGCAGATACGAAAAAGAAAAAATAATAAAAAAGAACCTAAAAGAGAAAGAGAGAAAAAGAAAGACACGGAATAAAGAACAAGGCTGGAGAAGAGGGACGGAGAGAGAGAGAGAGAGAGAGAAAAATAAAATAAACAAAGAGAAGAAAGGGGAACAAGAAGAGGGAAACGGGGTAATAGGCCATGGAAGAAGACAACCTCGAAAAGGGACTCTGATTGTCGGCCGACGAAGGGTAATGGGGCGAAAGAGAGGGAGAGGGAGGGAGGGAAGGAGGGGGAGAGGGGGAAGGGGAAGGGGGAAGGAGGAGGGAGAGGGGGAGGGGAAGGGGGAAGGAGGGAGGGAGAGAGGGAGGGAAGGAGAGGGGGTGGGGGAGGGAGAGAGGGAGAGAGGGGGAAGAAATGGGAAGAGGATGGGGCGAAAGAGAGTGAGAGGGAGGAGGGAAGGAAGGGGGAAGGAGTGGGAAGGGGAAGGGGGAAGGGTGAAGGATTGGGAAGGAAGGGAGAGGGTTAGGAGGGGAAGGGGGATGGGGAGGAAGAGAGGGGGATAGGAATGGATGGAGGGAGGGGGAGAGGGGGAGGGGAAGGGGGCTGGGGGAGGGAGGAGGGGGATGGGGGATAGGGATTGAAGGGGGATGGGGAGGAAAAGGGGTGGGGATGGAAGGGGAAGGGGGAAGGGGAAGGAGGGAGGGAGCGAAGGAGAGGGGGATGGGGGACGGAATGGTAAGGAGAGGGAGAGGGAGGAGGAGGGAGGGAGGGTTAGAGATAGAGAGTGAGAAAGAGAGAGAGAGAGAGAGAGAGAACTAAAAGAAAAGAGATAAAGAGTAAGAGGAGAAACGGTTAATCGCAGAGAGAAGTAAGGAGACAAACGGACACAGAGACAGAGCCTAGGCCTATAATTACCGCCGATTCTCGCGGGCGGCCTCCCGGCGTGCCTCGGGGCGGGAGGCGCGGACTCAGCCCGCCGCTCGCCCGCCTCGCGAATCAGCTGTTTTTTGTTGTTGGTATTATTATTATTATTATTATTATTATTATTATTATTATTATTATTATTATTTTTTTTTTTTAATTACTATTATTATTATTGCTATTATTATTATGTTATTATTATTATTATTATTATTATTATTATTATTATTATTATTATTATTGTTATTGTTATTGTTATTGTTATTGTTATTGTTATTGTTATTATTATTATTATTATTATTATTATTATTATTATTATTATTATTATTATTACAATTTTTTTTATCTTTTTTATTATTTTTTTTATTTATTATTATTATTATTATTATTATTATTATTATTATTATTATTATTATTATATATATACATATACATATATACATATACATATATACATATATACATATATACATAGTCTCTGTCATCCAAGCGAGGTGTCGCCGAAGCGCCAGGGATCTTATCGCGTCGCCAACATGCTTTCCGACGAATCGCCACGCACCGGAAGTCGATTATCGATTCCTGCTAATCGCGTTACTCGGGGAACGAGATACGGTATTTTACGGGCGCTCTTTCGCTCCGCTGCTCCGGGCTTGGGTTTATTTTGGGCTTTATTCTCTTTTTTTTTTTTTTTTTCTCTCTCGGTCTCGCTTTCGCTGGCTCTCTCTCTTTCTCTTTCGCTCTCTCTCTCTCTTTCTCTTTCGCTCTTCTCTCTCTCTCTCTCTCTCTCTCTCTCTCTCTCTTCTCTCTCTCTCTCTCTCTCTCTCTCTCTCTCTCTCTCTCTCGCTCTTGCTCTCGCTCTCGCTCTCTCGATCTCGCTCTCGTTCGCTCTCTCTCTCTCGCTCTCGCTCTCGCTCGCTCTCTCCCTCTCGCTCTCTCTCCCTCGCTCTCTCGTTCTCTCGCTCTCTCGTTCTCTCTCTCTCTCTCTCTCTCTCTCTCTCTCTCTCTCTCTCTCTCTCTCTCTCTCTCTCTCTCTCTCTCTCTCTCTCTCTCTCTCTCTCTCTCTCTCTCTCTCTACTATTGATGATGATGATGTTGATAATAATAATAATGATAAAGACAGTAATGATGATAATAATGGTAATAGTAATAAGAATAAGAATAAGAGTAATATGTAATATAAACAATGATGATGATGATAAAATATTCATCCCAATAATGATAACGATAATAATTGTAATAACGATGGAAAATCAAAGATGACTAGCCGAAACGAAAGTGACAAAAAAATAAAGATGGTGAGAACAGCAATAAGGATAATAACATCATCGTCATCACAAGCTTTATCGAACCCGCCCATCACACGCCCACCGCCCGCCCACCTTTCACCGGCGGTCAACAGGCATTATGCGGCCGCCCGGAAGACTCGCTGTGGCCGGATTGGGCGCCCGTAATAGACTCGTCTTTTATCGCGTTAACGGACGGGCGGCAGCGTCTTCGTAAATACCTTGTCGTGGCGTGAGGGCGGGCGTGGGGGCGGGCGGGCGGGTCGGATAATGTGCGAGCGAGCATATTACTTTTACTTTCTTTTTTTTGCGTCCTATATTTTTTCTTTCTTTTCTTTTTCTATTTTTTCTTTTGTTTTCTGCTCTCTCTCTCTCTCCCTCCCTCCTTCCCTCTCCATCATCTCCCTTCCCCTCCTCCCCTCTCCTCCTCTCTCCCCTTCCCTTCTCCTCCTTCCCTCTCTTCCTCCTCTCCCCTTCCCTCTCCTCCTCCTCTCCCCTCTCTCCCCTCCTCTCCTCCTCTCCCCTCCCCCTTCCCTCCCTCCCCCTCTCCCCGACTCATTTTTCGCAATCTCAAAGTTGCGTGCGCCTGTGTGTCAGTCTAAGGGCGTCGCGCAGTGTTGCATCTTGCAAAGCCCTGAAGCCACGAAGGAGAAGGAAGAGGAAGAAGGAGGAAGAAGTTTGATAATAAACGAGGGCGGGCAATAATTTGGGGCGATGTACCAACTTGGGGCAAGGCGCTGGGGCTAATTTGGATTCCTCGGGTTATTCCTCTTAGACTTTCTTGGGGCTCTCCTCGTCAGCTGGTCCTTCCTTCCGGGGGATCTTAGGGGGTCTTGTTTCTTCATCCTTCATCTTCTTCCTTTTCTTCTTCTTCTTCTGCTTCTTCTGCTTCTTCTTTTTCTTCTTCTTCTGCTTCCCAAGGTTTTCCAAAGGTCATTCTCTAAATTGGCCTTAAACTTTTTTTTCTCTCTCTCACTCTCTTCTTAGACTTGCCTTAGGATTTATTTTCCAAAGACCTTTTTTTTTTAGACTTATCTAAGGATTTATCTAGACTTTCTTTCCAAGACTTTTTTTAGACTAAGGATTTAACTAGATTTTCCAAAGACCTATTTTTAGACTTGCCTAAGGATTTACTTGGACAGGATTTATCTAGACTTTCCAAGACTTTTTCTTGGATTTGCCTTATTATTTTGCTTGACTGTTCACCGGTTTTTCCTAGACTTTCCTTTGGCAAGTCTTTATGAAGTGTCTGTCAAGGATGTTATTCCTGGAACTTTTCGAACTTCCTTCAATACCCTTTTTAAAACATTCTAGAGAAAGAGAGAAAGAGAGTAAAAAGAAAAGAAATTAAAGGATAAGGGAGGGGAGAAGGGGGAGAATAAGGGAGGCGATGATTGATGGAGAGGAAGAAAGGATGGAAAGAGAGGAAAATAAATGTTAAAGGAGGGAAAGAGGGAAGAGAGGGAGAAAGGGCGGGAAGAAATGAAATAAAAGAGGAAGGAAGGAAAGATAGAAAGAAGAAGGGAAGAACGGGGAAAAATGAAAAAGGTAAACCAAGAAATTTAGAAAAAAGGTAAAACGGACGTAGAAAAAACGGGACGAATGAAAGTAAAGAAAGAGAGAAAGAGTGGAATGGAATAGAGGAAGAGAGGAAGGCAAGAAAGACTTTATTCATTGGTTCCTAAGCCTTGACCAGCGACCTGTGTTATTGAACGTGATCCTTGCAACGCTGATATGCAAGGGGAAGGGAGGGGAGGGAGGGGAGGAGAATAGGGGGAGGGGGAGGGAGGGAATAGGGTGCAGGAGGATAGGCAGAAAGGGAAGGATGGGATTAGGGGGAGGAGATGAAGGGAGATAAGAAGAAGGAGGGAAGAGAGACAGTGGAGGAGGGAGGGGAATAGGGTGTAGAGGGAGAGGGAGAAATGGAGGAAAGGTATTAGGGGAAGGAGGATAAGGGGAAGGGAGGAAGGGAGAAGAGAGAAGAAGAGAAAATGAGCTTGAGACAGGAAAAAGAAGAGGGGTGGGATAGAAGGGGGTGGGGGCACGTGAGAAAGAGGAGAAACGGGGAGGGGGAGTGGGGTAGGGGTAAAGGGGGGAGGTTTAGCTGTCATGCAAATGAGGTGGGCTTGGAGTTAACACAGGAAGGGGCGGGCGCTCATGACGGTGGAAGGGAAGACAATGAATGGAGGGAAAGGGAGGGGAGGAAGAGGGGAAGGAGGGGAAAGGGAGGGGAGAGGGAGGAGGGAAAGGGAGGGGAGGAAGAGGGAAGGAGGGGAAAGGGAGGGAGAGGAGGAGGGAAAGGGAGGGAGGAAGAGGGGGAAGGAGGGAGGAAGAGGGGGAAAGAGGGGAAAGGGAGGGGAGAGGGAGGAGGGAAAGGGAAGGGGAGGAAGGATGAAGGGGTGGGAGGAGAAGGAAGAGGAAGGAAGGGATGGAGGGAAAGGGAGAATATGGGAGATGAATTAAAGAGTTAAAATGAGGGTACGAGAGCAAAGCCCAAATCAGCGATCTTAAAATAACTTTTTAAAATCTTAGGTAAAGAAAGCTCCATTTTCTTTTTTTTTTTTGGGGGGGGAGGGGAGGTCGTCGATCCTACCCCCTTTATTGTATGTAGTTTAACGACTGTATATTCGTTTTATGACTGACGAAAGCATAACATTAGGCCCTATTATTATTCCCGGAGCACTCCCAGTTGTACGAGCTGCACGGTAATGGGGCTGGAGTTCACATGGTAATGAAGGTGAATTGTGTTTGCGTGTGCTTGCGTGTGTGTGTGGGGGGGGGGGTGAGTTTGGGTGTGTGTGGGGGGTGGGGTAGTGTGTGTGTGGGGGGGATAGTGTTTGTGTGTGTGTGGGGGGGGATAGTGTTTGTGTGTGTGTATGAGTGTGAGTGAGTTTGTGTGTGTGTGTGTGCGTGTTTGTGTGTGTGGTTGTGCGTGTGATTGTGTGTGTGTGTATGCGTACGTGCATGTGTGTTTAATTTATTTTAATTTATTTATCATTCTCTATCTTTATCTTTTATTATTTTTTTTTTTTTTTTTGTGCGTGTTAGCTTGCCGGACATCCTCTCTTTGTATATTTTTCGTGCGTAGGACATCAAGGCAAAACCGATAGAATATTTCCCATGGCCTAGTTCCCATTTTCTATAAAGAAAAAAAAAGAGAAAACGGATTTGAATATTTCTCTTCTTCGTCGGTGAAAACGAGAAGGAATAATTTGAATTTGATTATTTTGTCGTTGACCTCATAACGGTTTTTTTTTGTAGAGGTTCCACGTATCCTTTTGATATATATTTTTTATGTGGGAATTAGAGCTTTCCCTTTCGAATTGGGATTATGAAAAGGTCAATTTGGAGAGATATGGGTCATATGGGGTCACGCGTTGGATGAAACAATAGCGTTGAGAAACCTTTCGCCGTAAAACAAAAAAAAAAAAGAACTTTGCGGCTTGAATCGAAAGAGCAAAAGGAAACGTTACATTATCTGAGCTGAATGAGGGAGTAAGAAACAGATATCTTTTTGAATGGGTTATGACACTCCTGTAATTTGTGGGACGTTGGAGAGGCGGCTGGTGTTTTGTTGTGAGTGAGGCAATATGGTGGGGGGGGGGGGGAAGGGTAGATTTTGGGCAAAGAGCGCTTGGGAAGGGTTTATGGAGACACATGTCACACGTGCGAATGTACACACACGCACGCACTCACTAACACAGGGTCACGCACGCACTCGTACATGCGCTCATGCACGCACACATTCACGCGCGCACACGCACGCACACACACGCGACACACGCACGCACACACACGCGACACACGCACGCACACACACGCGACACACGCACAAGCACAAGCACAAGCACACGCACACGCACACGCACACGCACACGCACACACACACACACACACACACACACACACACACACACACACACACACACACACACACACACACACACACACACACACACACACACACACACACACACACACACACACCTTCACGTAGTGTATCTTTTCTATGCGAATTTCCCCAGGCAGGCTTAAAAAAGAAAAGAAAAAAGAGAGGAAAAAAAAGGTGTTGCAACTTAATTTAGGCAAGTTTCCCCTCCCGGGCAAACAGGTTGTCGCTAATTTTACGTGTTTCTCATCGCATAAAAAACGATTACACGCGGATTCGGAGAAAGAGAGAGAGAGAGAGAGAGAGAGAGAGAGAGAGAGAGAGAGAGAGAGAGAGAGAGAGAGAGAGAGAGAGAGAGAGAGAGAGAGAGAAGGAGAGAGAGAGAGAAGGAGACATTTAACCTCCCGATCTCTCTTTCATTAAGTGATATCTCTCTTGGTTCTTTGTGGGGCTATTGTTCTCTGTGGGGGGGGGGGGGAGGGGGGGATTTATGCGCGATTTTTGCGTGGTGGCGGAAAAAAAAGATGGCGCCACCTGTGCGTTACGGGTGAATGAACAATAGAGAGAAGAAAGTCGTTTTCGTTTTTTTAAATCTCTTTTTTTTGCTATTCGTTATTTCCTTCCCGTTCTCCCTTCTTGCCTCCCCCCCCCCTCCTTTCCTTTCTCTTCTTCAACCCCCTTTGCCGTCTTCGTTTCACCGCTGAGTAATTTTATGTTTGGCACCTCTCCTACGCCCCTGTCAAAGGAAGTCAGGTATTGTATATTCCTCTCTCTCTCTCTCTCTCTCTCTCTCTCTCTCTCTCTCTCTCTCTCTCTCTCTCTCTCTCTCTCTCCCTCCTCCCCTCCCTCCCTCCCTCCCTCCCTCCTTCCCTCCCTCCCCTCCCTCCCTCCCTCTCTCTCTCTCTCTCTCTCTCTCTCTCTCTCTTTCTCTCTCGCCTCCTTCCTTCCCTTCTCTCTTCCTCCCTTCCTTCTCCCTTCCTCTCTCCCTCAAAACGTTATATAACGGTAGTGTGCTTTCCACAATGGAAAAAATTAGCACGTACGCTTAGATTTCGCTCCAGTTTTAACCTTAGTTCCGTCGCCTCCCCCCCTCCCCCACCACACCCCTCTCCCCTTCCCTCTCCCCCTGCTTCTCCTCCCCTCCCTCCTTCTCCCCTTGCCCCTCCTTCTCCCCCTGTCCCTCCTTCTCCCCTTGCCCCTCCCACTCTCCTGCCCCTCCTTCTCCCCCTCCCTCTCCCGCTCCCCAACACCGGCGCGTCATATTTTGAATTTACGCGGGCAAA
>NC_091576.1:29987775-29990275 GCF_042767895.1 Penaeus vannamei
CCTTCTCGCGGTTCCTGGGAATGGGAGTGTGATGCTTTGTGCCTCGTTCTCGCGTGCGTGTGCCTCTCCTCGGAGCAAAATGTGACAAGGTGTAATCTTTTCGAAAGACGAAAGTGCGCGCGGACCGTGCTTTCGTCCCCGGAGTGTAGTGGCCGGTCGAGCATGAGCGTCGGACGTCGAAGAGAGATCGGGACGGATTAGCCAAGCAGAAGGGGAGAGCGCCCTGTCCTGTCGACGACGATCTTGAGCCTTGCGACTCGCGGCCCGGCGGAGATGGCCAAGTATGGTGCCAAGAGGCGCCCCCTCTCCTGCGAGATGAACCTGAGCGTGATTCAGGAGGAGGTCCTCGACAACCTGCGGCAGCGGGGGCCGGCGAGGGGCCAGCCGAGGCTGAAGAGGAGGAGCTTGAGCGTGACCAACGACTTCATGCTCACGTCGACCGAGGTCGCCGGCGAGGGCGAGGACGGGAAGGATCGCGACGGCGGCTCGGGCGAGGAGGAGCGGGGCGAGGAGGCCTGGGACGCCGCCGCGGAGCACGCCCTGCTCTCCTTCGTCGACCGACAGGCGACGGCAGGAGACGGCGGGGACGGCGGGGAGGACTTTGCCGAAGGAGGGCTTTCGGAGGGCGAGGAGTTCAGCTCCGACGAGGGCGACGACGCCGAGACCGGAGTCAGCGCGAGCTCCGGACCCCCGGCGAGTGGGGGCGCGTTCGCCGCCCCGCCGGAGGGCACCCCGGAGCTCGTGGGCCTCGTGCCTCTCCTGAGGACCATGTCGAAGACGTCCCTGGACAACTTCGAGATCGACAGCACGGGGCGCGTCGTGGCCTCGCGGCCGAGGGCGACCCGCGCCCAGAGCGTGGACCTCAGCGCCCAGAAGAAGGGCCGCCGGGGCTCGGGCGTGCTCGCGGCCTTCTGGAAGCGCACGTCCAACATCATGAAGCGCGGGTTCCTGGAGGTGGACCTCGCCTCGTCGCTGGAGCTCGCCGAGACGCCGCCGCTCCTCGACAGACGCAGCTCGTACGCGTCGAACGAGTCGCTGCCGGGGGCGTACAGGATCTCCCCCGACACCGAGGTTGGGCCTCTTGCCAGTCCGCGGCGGCCGAGGGAGCCTCGCGCCGCCTCTGTGCGAATTAGATTCTTTGTTTGGTTCTGTTAGGCGCTTGTGCCCCGCAGTCTACTCTCCTGTTGTGCACCTGCATTTACTTCTACCTTTTCTTAGTACCTCTATCTTTTCTCACAATCGTTAAATAGTTTGTATGATTTTTTTTCTTTTTTTTTTTAATATGATACCAAACCCACGGGTCCCTACTGTATCAGGTATTTAATCTTTGGACGAAGATCATGGTACTGATGAAGTCGAGTCTGTTGGTACTACTGCGAAAGGTTTAAAGCTTAGTAAGGCCCTAATCCGCTTATCTTAAGAAAATGAGTCACTGATAAAACCAAGGCCTTATCAGTGGCGCTTATTTTTACGGGAGTCTTTATCCTATTATCGGGCTAACCTTTTTAACCCTTTTTTTATCGTGTATTTTCTCTTCTGTTTTTTGTTTGTGTGTGTACGTGCGCGCGCGTGCGTATTTTTTTTTATTTGGGTGATGATTATTTATACACTGGGAATATTTTTCCATAAACTTGTGAAATCCATCATCCATCGACTACATTTGCATTCGAAACTTTCACTTTACACTGTCACTTGTAAGGAGTGGCAAAGGGGGAGGAGGAGGGGGAGGGGGAGGGAGAAGGGGAGTGTAGGGGAAGGCCGAAGGGCAGGGGGAGGGGGAAGGGAAGGGCGAAGGACAGGGGGAGGGGAAGGGCGAAGGGCAGAAGGAGGGGGAAAGAGGAAGGAAGAAGAAAGAAGGGGAAGGGCATTGGGAGGGGAAGGGTGAAGGGGGAGGGGGAGAACAGGAGAAGGGAAAGGGAAGGGGAAGGGCAGAGAGGGGGAAAGAGGAAGGAAGAAGGGCGAAGGGCAGGGGGAGGGGGAGAACAGGGGAAGGGGGAAAGGGAAGGGGAAGTGCGAAGAGCAGGGGTAGGGGGAAGGGGAGGGGGGGGAAGGACACGCGGAGATAGAGGATGTAACTTTCCCTTCGAAAAAATCCCCGGATGACGCCCTTGCTTGCCGTTCGTTATGACTATAATTTGACTATTCGTTAAGCTCCGCCCACAACGCGCGGTTCTTCGGATTCACGCCGAGGTCGCACTTCTTTTTTTTATTATTTTCATTTTTCTTTGTCCACTTTTGTTGTGTTTTTGTTTTTGTTCTTTTCTTTTCGTTTTTTTGTTTACTTTCTTTTCTTTTGTTGTTTGTGTTTTTTTCTTTTCATCCATTATGTTTTTTTCTTGTTTTTTTGTTTGTCTGTTTGTTTACTTGCTTTTGTTTTTGTTTTCTTTTCTTTTCTTTTCATCGGATTTTTTATTTACTTGTTTTTGTTTGTTTACTTGCTTTTTGATGTTTTTTCTTTCTTTCTTTTCATCGGATTTTTTTTATTTGCTTGCTTGTTTTG
>NC_091576.1:29997775-30007775 GCF_042767895.1 Penaeus vannamei
CTTTAGCCCGTGCCCCCCCCCCCCCCCGACTCAAAAATACAAGGGGGAAGTCAACAGGGTTAAGGCGGGGGGGGGGGGTGCGTGGGTGAAGGCAAGAGGGTTGGTATTGTAGGGAAAGAGGTTCTGTCTTGACCCATAATCCATACCGGCGGTTGTTGGAGGTTGTTGGAGGAAGGGTAGGAGGGTTTTTTTGTTGGAGGAAAGGTAACTGGATTTTTTATTTATTTATTTATTTACTTATTTATTATTTTTTAATTTTATTTATTTATTATTATTATTTTTGTTTTGAAGAGGGCCAGTGAGAAATTTTGTTGGAGGAAGGGCAGTGGGATTTTTTGCTGGGGAAGAGTAGTCAGATTTTTTGTTGGAGGAAGGCTGTTGGGATTTTTTGTTGGAGGAAGGGCAGCTGGATTTTTTTTTTTATATATATATATATATAGGGGGAGGGCAGCTGATATTTTTGTTGGAGGAAGGGCAGTTCTATTTTTGTAGCAGGAAGGGTAGCTGGATTTTTTGTTGGAGGAAAGACGGAAGGAATTTTTGTTGGAGGAAGGGCAGCGGTATTCTTTTATGGGAGGAAAAACAACGTCGATTTCTGAAGGAAGGGAAAAGTACAGATACACAAAAAGAAGGCAGTGTCAGGGGGGAGAGGGAGAGAGATAAGGAAAGATAGGGGAGTGTGTGGGTTAGGGCTACGGAGGGAGAAGGAGGGAGATTGATTGTGGAATAGAGGGAGGGGAGAGAGGGAGGGAGGGAGGGGAAAGAGAGAAGGAGGGGAAAGAGAGAGGGAGGGAAGGAGAGAGAGGGAGGGAGGAAGGGGTGGAGAGGGGAAAGGAGAGGGAGAAGGAGAAAGAAAGGGAAGGGAGAGGGAAGGAGAGGGAGGGAGAAAGAAAGAAAGAGGAAGGGGAGGGAGAGGGAGAGAAAGGGAGGAAAAGGGAGAGAGAGGGAGGGAGGAAGAGGGAGAAAGAGAAAGAAAGAGGGAGGGAAAGTATAGTGTGATGCTAACCGCAATATCCGAGGCAGTGAATGAGAAGGGGCCTTTCCCTTCCCCAATCTCTCTCTCTCTCTTTCCCCTTTATTCCCATTGCCCCTTACCTCCTTTGCCCCTCCTCCCTACTCCTTCCCCCCCCTCCCTCTCCCTCCTCATTCCTCGCTCTGTCGCCTCTCACCGTCTTCCCTCCCCTCTTCCCCCACCACCGCTCCTCTCCTCCCTCACCCCTTCCCTCTCCCTTCCTCTCCCCCTCCCCCCCTTTCCTTCCCCTCCTCTCTCTCCTCCCTCCTCCCCTCTCCCCCCCCCCCCCCTTTCCCCCACCCCCTCCTCCCCCACCACCGCCACCATCCTCTTCACAAGTAATCTTTGAACTTGCAGATAGGGCACGGGGACTCTGACGGTGGATTATATGGGATCAGGTGGAGTTTCCGTGTGAAGAGAGGGGAAAGGAGGGAGAGGAGGAGAGGGGAGGAGGAGGAGGAGAGGGGAGGGGGAGGTGGGGGAGGGGGAGGAGGAGAGGGGAGGGTGAGAGGGAGGAGGAGAGGAAGGGAGGGGGGTTAGGGAAAGGAGGAGCAGGGGAGAGGTGGGGAGAGGAGGAGGAGAGGGGTAGGGAATGGTGGAGTGGAGAGGGAGAGTGAGGAAGGTGGGGGATGAGGGGGAAAGTGAGAAGGAGGGAAGGAGGGGGACAGTAAAGGAGGGCAGGGGAATGGTGGGAGAGGAGGAGAGGTGTGAGGGAGAGAGGTGGGGTACATGGGAGAGGGAAGGGGAGCAGACGGGAGGGAAACAGGGAAGGCAGGGGAATGGCAGGCAGAGAGAAGAGAGAGGGAGGGAGGGGGCGTGGGGGAAGAGGGGAGGGAATGGATAAAAAGGAGAAAAGTAAGAGATAAAGGGGGATGGAGAGGATGGAGGGGAGGGGGAAGAGGGTGGGAAGAAGAAGAAGAAGAAGAAGAAGGAGAGGAGGGGAAAGGTAGGTTGAAAGGAAAGAGGCGAGAAAGGTGTATCTCGGCCTGATTACGTGTAGGCCTAAAGAAATTTCGCTGCGGTCAGGTGGTAAAGGCCTTAGGATTTTTTTTCCCTCTCTTTTGTGGGGATTTATTCAATTTTCCATTTTATCTAATGATGGAGAGTGCCATTTTCAGTCGACAGATGCGGTCGACATTATGCGAAAGTGGAAGGAACGACAGGAATTAATAATTTCGGCGGTCGGTGGTTTGATACGCCGTTTTCTTTGGATTTCCGTTTTCCTTTGAAGGGGGGACTCGCTTAATTTCGGTTATTAATTCGTAGCCTTCTCTCTCTCTCTCTCTCTCTTTTATCCCCCTCCATCTCTCCCTTCTTCCCTTCTTCTCCTCTTCCCTTCTTCTCCTCTTCTCTCTCATTCTTTGTCTATCTCTGTCTCTCTTTGTCTCTCTCTCTTTCTCTTTGTCTCTCTCTCTCTCTCTCTCTCTCCCTCTCTCTCTCTCTCTCTCTCTCTCTCTCTCTCTCTCTCTCTCTCTCTCTCTCTCTCTCTCTCTCTCTCTCTCTCTCTCTCTCTCTCTCTCTCTCTCTGTAACTCTCTCTCCTCGTGTCTCTCAATCTCACCTCTCTTCTCTCTCTCCTCTTCCCTCCCTCCCTCCCTCCCTCCCTCCCTCCCTCTCCTCCCCTCCTCCCTCCCCCCCTCCTCCCCCTCTTTCTCTTCTCTCTCTCCTCCTCCCTCCCTCCCTCCACCTTCCCTCCCTCCCTCCTTCCTCCCCTCCCTCCCTCCCCTCTCTCTCTCTCTCTCTCTCTCTCTCTCTCTCTCTCTCTCTCTCTCTCTCTCTCTCTCTCTCTCTCTCTCTCTCTCTCTCTCTCTCTCTCTCTCTCTCACTCTCTCTCTCTCTCTCCCCTTCCCTTGGCCTAACCAAAAACTACTTCTAAAATGGGAATCATGTGTTCCTCTCCTTTGCTTTTCCTCCTCCCCTTTATTCAAGATTTCCTTCCCCTCCATTCTGTCGCCTTTCCGGTTTTTTCTCCCTCGGCGCTTCTCACTTCCACGTAATGTCTTTCTCTCAAGGATCTGCAAAGTGTCAGCCAAGGAGAGGGGGTGGAGCATAGTTTTTTTTTTCGCTCTCTCTCTCTCGCTTTCGTTCTTTCTCTCTCTCTCTCGCTTTCTTTTTCTTTCTTTCTTTCTTTCTTTATTTTTTTCTCTCGTTTTCGTTCTCTCTAACTGACTGACTGTCTCTCTCTCTCTCTCTCTCTCTCTCTCTCTCTCTCTCTCTCTCTCTCTCTCTCTCTCTCTCTCTCTCTCTCTCTCTCTCTCTCTCTCTCTCTCTCTCTCTTTCTCTTTCTCTCTGTCTTTCTGGAGGGAAGGAGAGTTGGAGGGAAAGAGGAAAGGGAAGGTGAGCTGGAGGGAAGTAGAGCAGGAGATCTGGAGGGAAAGAGGACAGGAGAGCTGGAGGGATGGAGAGAAGGAGGGAAAGAGGGAAGGTGAGCTGAAGGGAAAGAGGACAGAAGAGCTGGAGGGCAGGAGGGCTGGAGAGAAGGAAGAAAGGCGGGAAAGAGGGCAGGAGAGCTGGAGGGCTGGAGGGAAAGAGGAAAGGACGGAAGGTGAGCTAGAGAGAAGTAGAGCTGGAGAGCTGGAGGGAAAGAAGGCAGGAGAGCTGGAGGGAAGGAGGAAAGGAGGGAAGGTGAACTAAAGAGAAGTAGAGCTGGAGGGAAGGAGGGCAGGAGGGCTGAAGGCAAAGAGGGAAAGAGGAAAGGAGGGAAGGTGAGCTAGAGAGAAGTAGAGCTGGAGGGAAGGAGGGCTGAAGGGAAAGAGGGAAAGAGGAAAGAGGAAAGGAGGGCAGGAGGGCAGTCGCCTGTGGGATGCATCCGAGCAAGCTCTCTTTAAACGGCGGCCGCCAATGGACCGCTGCTTAACACGCCGCCTTTAAGTGAACGTGTGACATTACCGTCTGCATAGGGTGTAGGGGGAGGGGGGATGGGAAGGGAGAGGGTGGGGGGGTGAGGGGGTGTCTAAGGGAAGGGAGGTAGGGGTGAAAAGGGGGGAGGGGGAGGAGGAGGGGGATGAGGGGGAGGAAAGTGGTGAGGGGGTGAGTCTAGGGAAGGGAGGTAGGGGGTGAAAGGGTGAGGGAAGGGGGTGGGGGCAGGGCGGTGTCTAGGGAAGGGAGGTAGGGGGTGAAAGGGGGAGAGGAAGGGGGGGGCAGAGGAGAGTGAGGGTGGGCTCCAGGGAAGGGAGGTGAGGGCAGAAAGTGGGGAGGGAAGGGGGTGGGGGGAGAGGGGGAGTCTAGAGAAGAGGAAGGAAGGTAGGGAGGTGAAAGGGGGAGGGAAGGGTGTGGTGGGAGAGGGTGTGTCTTAGGGGAAGCGTAGAGGTAGGGGGGAAAGGGGGTGTCTGGGGGAAGGGAGGTAGGGGGTGAAAGGGGGGAGGGAAGGGGTGTGGGGGGAGAGGGGGTGTGTCTAGGGAAGGGAGGTAGGGGGGGAAAGGGGAGGGAAGGGGCAGGGGGAGAGGGGGTGTCTAGGGAAGGAAGGTAGGGGTGAAAGTGCTGGGAATGGGAGGGGGGGGTGAGGGGAGCATAGGGAAGGAAGGGTGGGGTTGAAAGGGAGGAGGGAGTAGGGGTGAGGGGGAGAGAGGGAGTAGAGGGGGAGTCTAAGGGAAGGGAAGTAGGGGTTGAAAGGGTGAAAGGGGGAGGAGAGTGGGGAGAAAGGGGGAGGGAGAAGGCGTTGCACCCGTATCGAATGGGTGCGTGGCGGTTTCGGGACGGTGTGTGAGTTTGAGGTGGTGCGCGAGACGGTAGGAGCCTGGGGGTGGGGGTGAGGGGGGATTGAGTTCTTCCGTGCAGTCTGGGGGTGGGGCGTGGGGGGTTGACGGGGTTCTTGCGTGCATTGTCAGGGGGTGGGGGGTTGACGGGGTTCTTCGTGGGGTCAGGGGGTGGGGGTGGGGGTTGACGGGGTTCTTCGTATGTGTAAGGGGGTGGGGTGGGGGGTTGACGGGGTTCTTGCCGGTGTGGTCAGGGGGTGGGGGTGGGGGTTGACGGGGTTCTTCGTGGTAAGGGGGTGGGGATGGGGTGGGAGGTTCTTGCATGGTCAGGGGGTGGGGGTAGGGGGTTGACGGGGTTCTTTGTGGTCAGGGGGTGGGGGTGGGGGTGGGAGGTTCTTGCGTGGTCTATGGGCGGCCCTCTTCCGGCACCCTTCCCCCCCCCCTCTCTCTCTCTCACCCTTTTGCCTTTCTCCGATTTTCCGATCGCGGTTTGCCTTCTCCCTTTCGGAACCCTTCGTTCTTTCACTCGTCTCTCTCTCTGTTCCTCTCTTTTCCGTCTCCTCTTTCGTGACTTTTATCTCATACTTCTCGCTCTCCCTTCAGGTTAAGCTCCCTCCTCTTCCATCTCCCTCTTTTCCCCTCACCCTTCGAAACTCTCCTCTTACCCTTTCGCCCCCTTTTTTCTCACTCTTTGAAACTTTCCCCTCTCAGCTTCACGCCCCCCCTTCTCCCCCACCCTTCGAAAACTGTCTCCTCACTCTTCCCTCCCCCTACCCTCACCTTCCCTTCCCCTCCTCACCCTACCCTTACCCTCTTTTTCCTCACCCTTCGTTCACCCTTTTTCCCCTCCCTCACCCATTCTTCCCCTCCCTCCCCCTACCCTCACCCTTCCTTCCTCCCTCACCCCTACCCTTGCCCTCTTTCCTCACCCCTTCGTTCACCCTTTTCCCCCCTCCTCACCCATTCTTCCCCTCCCTCCCCCTACCCTTCCTTCTCCCATTTCCCTCCCCTACCTTTCTTTCCCCCCCTTTTTCCCTCACCCTTCCTTCCCCTCCCCCCTCCTTCCCCTCCCCCCTCCCTCACCCTCACCCTCCCCTCCATTTTTCCCTCCACCTTGCACCACCCTCACGCCACCGGGTGACCCAGTGCCGGGGTGATAAAAAGGCAAGTTTTATGGTGATAAGGGCGGTCGCTAATGATCTTATCGCGCGGGCCTCATCCCTCCCGACCTCGCGGTGTTAATACTCTCTTTTATGTGTCTCTCTTTTCACGCTGCGGTCTTTGGTGCTGAGGGGGGGTGGAGGGAGGGGAAGGGAGGGGGGAAAGGAGAGGGGGAGGGAGGAGAGGGGGTGAGGGTGGTTGGAGGGAGGTAGAGAGGAGGAAGGTTGGAAGGAGGAGGAGAGGGGAAGTGGGAGAAGGAGGAGAGGAGGAGGGTGGGGACAGGTAGGAGGTTGGAGGAGAGGGGAGAAGATAGGGCGAGGGGAGGGGGGAGGGATAGAGAGGGGAGATAAATAAATGCAAGAAGAAAGACAGTCAGAAGGTAAGAAAAAGTGAGAGAGAAATACATTAATAAATACAGACACAGAGACAGACAGACAAAAACAAAAAAAATCAAATGACACAAAAAAAAAATCCAAATAAACGCTGACATCGCGTAGGGTCTCGTGACGTCAGAAGAAAGAGATACGTCGTGATGTCTCTTATCATCGAGATGGCTGACGACGGCGCAGGACGTCAGCTCCTTGGGGGACTTGACTTCACTCGAGAGGCGTCGGGGAAGTCCTGTGGGAAGTCCTGTGACGTCATGTTGTTGTTGTTGTTGTTGTTGTTATTGCTTGTTTTTTTATTGTGTTGTTGTTTTTATTGTTTGTTTGTTTTGTTTTTATTGGGTTTTGTTTTGAATTTCTTCCTTATTCTCTTTTTTTCTTTTCTTTCTTTTTTTGTATATGTATCATTGTTGTTCTTCCTTTTTAGTCCTTCTCTCTCTCTCCTTCCTCTCCTCCCCACTCCCTCTGGCCCTCCCTATTATCCTCTCCCTTCTCTCTCTCTCTCTCTCTCTCTCTCTCTCTCTCTCTCTCTCTCTCTCTCTCTCTGTCTCTTTCACTCTCTCTCTCTCTCTCTCTCTCTCTCGCTCCACCACCTCCGCCGAGAACGGGAGCGAAACCAGTACGTTCTTTGGCCGTTCGGGATGGCCGCCGGAGGGGAGAGGGTCGGTGTGTGTGTGTGTGCGCGGGTATTTGTGTATTTGCGTGTACGAGAGAATGAGAGAAAAGAGAAGAGAAGAAGAGAGAAAAGAAAAGGGAAAAAAGAGAGAAGAGGAGAGAAAAGAAAAGAAAAGAGAAGAGAAAAAAAAGAGAAAAGAGAAGAGAAAGGAAAAGAGAGAGAAAAGAAAAGAGAGAGAGAGAAAAAAAAGTAAAGAGAAAAAAAGAGAAGAGAAAAGAGAAGAAAAGAGAAAAAAGAGAGTAGGAGGTGCACCCCATAGGCCGTCGCGCGTCGCCCCAATTAACCACAGACGCGATAATTACAAGGTAGATTGCAGATGACAGGCAGGAGATGAAAAGGTTTTCTCCGGACAATAAAAACCGATTGCTTCCGGCAGACAAGTGTCTCCGGGGTGGTATGATTGTTTTGGTGTTTAGTTTTTTGTTTTGTTTTGTTTTTTTATTGTTTTCTATTGTTTTCTGTTTCTTGTTTTGGTGTTTTTTGTTGTTGTTTTCTATTTGTTTTGTTTAGTTTTCTGTTTTTGTTTTGTTTTCTATTTTTTTGTTTTTTGTTTTAGGGTCATGGTTATTTTCAATCTGCTGGTCTTGTTTGTTTTGTTTATTTTTATTCACGGCTTTTTTCTTCTTCCTTTCTCTTTCTTTCGTTTTTCTTCAAATTTGTTTTCTTCATTTTCTGTGTACTCTTTATCATTATTTATTACGCTCTCGAGGTTCTTCACCCTTGCCGTCTCCTCTTCCCCCTCCTTCGCACCTTTTGATTTTCCGCCCAAGACGCCCATCGCTGAGTTCTGCTGAGTCATGCTCCTTCAAGAAGCTCTCTCTTCCTTCTTACTCCCTTATCCCCCCCCTCCCCCCTTTATCCCTTCCTTGTTTTGTCCCTTTTATTTCTTCTTTGCTGTTATTCTGTGTCTCCGTTTCTCTGTTTTTGATTTATGTTTTTTTTTTCCTGTTCTGTCCCCTTTCTTTCTCTCCTTCCCTCTTTCCATATGTTCTTCCTCCTTTCATTCCCTTCTTCCTTCCATCCCTCCTTCCCTCAACCCCTGCTTCCTTCCCTCCTCCCATGCTCCTTCGTCAATAAATAAATAAATAAAAAGCCCTGCACGACGCAAGGCACCAACCCCTTTCCCCTCTTCCCCCTCCTCCTCGCCCTTCCCCCTCTCCCCCTTCCCTTTTCCCCTTCCCCCCTTCCCCTCCCCCCTCCCCTCTCCCCTTCCCCTCTTCCCCTTCTCCCCCTCCCCCCCTTCCCCCCCCTTCACCCTCGTAGAACAGATTGGTGTAGGCATTACTGTCAGCGAGGGGAAAGGGACTCCATGAGGGGACTTAAAACGAGTCTTTCTGTCTGTTTCCGATCGACATTCGGTTTGGGAAGAAGGAGGAGGAGGAGGGTGGAGAGGGGAGAAGGGAGAAGGGGAGGAGGAAGATGGATACAATACAATAGCAAAATGATAATAATGATAATAATAAAGTGAAAAAATATGTAGGATGCATTGGTTAATTTTAAATGATAATAATGATAGTGATATTGATACAATGAAAAAAATACATAGGATGCATTGGTTAATTTTAAATGATAATAATGATAGTGATATTAATAAAATGAAAAAATATATAGGATTCATTGGTAAATTTTAAATGAAAATAATAAAATGAAAAATACATAGGATGCATTAGTTAATTAAAAAGATATGTGTATACCGGGAAGGCAGAGGGAATAAATAATGTGCAAAAAATAGAGAAAAATAATCAGATTAGGGTATTGGTGAGAGAATTAAACATAAACAAAACAAAAACAGGATGCGCCGTTTTCTGTTCATCGGAGCGAGGCGCGTGATGTGAACTTGTTTTGTTTGTTCACTGTTTGTTGGTTAGAATTGTTTGTGTGTTTTGTGCATTTTGTGTTTGTTTTTTCTTTATTTGCTTTTCTTTTGGGTGTTTTCATGTGGTTGTGTTTGTTTCCGTTCTTTGTCATTGTTTTTTTGTTTGTTTGTTTGTCTTTTGTTGTTCATGGTTTGTGCTGTTTATATATTGGTACTCTTGTTTGGATTGTCATTATTGTTGTTGTTCTTGATATTTTTATTTCTGTTATTATTACGCATATTATCATTATTATTGTTATTATCGTTATCATCACTACCATCAATATTATTATTACTTCTGTTATTATTATGGTTATTATTGCTACTATGATTATTATTATTATTACTATTATTATTGTTGTTACTGTTATTGTTATTATTATTATTATTATTATTGTCATTGTTGTCATTGTTAATGTTATTATTATTATCATCATTATTATTAGTAGTAGTAGTTGTATCGTTATTATTATTATTATTATTGTCATTATCATTATTATTATTATTAGTAGTAGTATCATTATTATTTTTATTACTATTATTGTTATTATAATTATTATTACTATTATTGTTATTATAATTATTATTATTATTATTATTATTATTATTATTATTATTATTATTATTATTGTTACTGTTATTATCATTATTATTATTATTATTATTATTGTCGTTGTTACTATTATCGTCATTATCATTATTGCTAATGTTGTCATTATTATCATTATTATTATTATTATTATTGTTGTTGTTGTTGTTGTTGTTGTTGTCACTTTCATCATCAACATCGGGAGGTCCAAATGGCGTCGGTCTGGCTTTCACAATTTTACGTTTCGTCTCGTAAATCATTTTTCATTTTTTTCTTTTTCTTCTTGGCTCTTCTGCTCTGGTGCCAGTGGAGGACATGAGATTAATTGTGGACTTGCATTTGAAGAAGAAGAAGAGAAAGAGGAAGAAGAAGAAGGAGAAGAGAAAGAGGAAGAAGAAGAAGAAGAGAAAGAGGAGGAAGAATAAGAAGAGAAAAAGGAAGAAGAAGAAGAAGAAGAAGAAGAGAAAAAGGAAGAAGAAGAAGAAGAAGAAGAAGAGAAAAAGGAAGAAGAAGAAGAAGAGAAAAGGGAAGAAGAAGAAGTAGAAAAGGAAGAAGAGAAAGAGGAAGAAGAAGAAGAGAAAGAGGAAGAAGAAGAAAAAGAAGAGAAAGGGGAAGAAGAAGAAGAAG
>NC_091576.1:30012775-30017775 GCF_042767895.1 Penaeus vannamei
ACAGAGGGAAGAAGAGAGGGGAGAAGAGAGAGGGGAGAGGGAAGATGCAGAGGAGAGAGAGAGAGAGAGCGGCGAGGGAAATTGAGCGAGGAAAGGGGAGAGGAGAGAGGAAAGAGGGGAGTAAAAGAGAGTCAGTGAGTAAGCTGTTCGATGACAGGCAAGATTCTCTCACATGACAGTCAGAATCCTCGGGGGTGGGGGTGGGGTGTGTTGATACTGAAATAGACTTAACACGACAAATAGAATACGATTTTAATAAATTATCTTATATATACGTGTATATAATGAGCAGCAAGGCACGTGCCGGTGAAGGAGGAAAATGAGGCTTGCCCCCTTTTAATTAATTACAGTTTGATGGAAACATGAGGTGCAGTATGTGAGCGAGGGAGCAAAGGATGCAAATTATGATTTAAATGGGTTAGAGTTTTAATTTCAAGAGAGTATGAGGTTTAGCATATGAGGTAGTTGAAGGAAAATGAGGATCAGGATTTGGAAATTCCTTAAGATCATGTGGAAATGAGGGCCGTCATAGTGAGATAGTGAGGGAGGAAAGGGAAAAATATAGGCCTATATATCGCAAAAAATATAGGCTTATGTATATGATGCAGTGCTCGTGTGTAGATCACAGGGGTTCAGCGCCTAGGACCGAATGTGTGTGTGTGTGTGCGTGTGTGTGTGTGTGTGTGTGACTGAATGAATGAATGATTGAATAAATTAGTGTGCGAATAGATGTCTGTGTGTGTTTGACAATGTTTTATTTCTGTGTGTTTATGTGTGTGTGCGTGCGTGCGTGTGTGCTTCTGTGTCCTGAATAAGAATAAAACAATCGAGGTCTGAATCAATGTGCAAACACCCGAAATGCACAGTATTCCTCACACACAAGACTTGGAACAAAAGAGAGACGAGTTCTGCGCTGCTTAGGGAGGGTGGGGGCGGGGTGGGGTGAGGGGTGAGGGGGGGAGGTAGATTATGAAAACGCCGTGTTTGAGGCAGTTCTTTAGGAGGGGGTGGAGGAGGGGGTGGGGGTGGGGGGTGGGGGTGGGGTTGTGGAGCTGGAAGAGGATTCATGCATAGTTTATTCTTGTGCATTTGGTCTGGGGAAGAGAGAGGGAGAGAGAGGAAGGGGTAGAAGGAGAGGGAGAGGGAGAAAGAGAAAGAAAGAAGGGAGAGAGAAAGAGAAAGAGAGAGGGAGGGAGAGGGAGAGAAAGCAATAAAACCCCAAGGCTGCCAAAACCCAAAACCCCACGCCCCAAAACCCCAAAGCAGTAAAACCCAAAAGTTTCCAGAATTCCCACGACCCCAGACCCCCCCCCCCCCACGACTCCAAGACCCCCAAAATTCACGACCCCGAAGCCCAAAACCTCACGACCCCTCAACCCAGATAGATAAGCAGATAGACAGAAAGAGGGAAAGAGAAAAAAAGAAAGAGGGTGAACAGAGAATAGAAAAGAAATGATAAGCTCAATGTCGAGAAACGAACCCCCAGGACCCCACAACCACTAGACCCCCACGACCCCCAGGACACGTACGACCCCAATATCCTCCTTGCAGCGTGACCGTCTCTGCAGGATCTCCGAGATGGCAGACCCCAAAGACAGATCGGAAGCTGGCCGGGGGTAGGGGGTGGGGTGAGGGGAAGGAGTGGGGGGGGGGGTGATACATATGTATGCAAGGCTCGTGTGTGTTGGTTGTTGTTGTTGTTGTTGTTGTTGTTGTTCGGAATGGAGTTAGATAGCAGCCATTAACGTGCATTTCCTCTCCTCCAATATTCTTCTCTTGTCTCTCCTCTTGTCTTCGCTCTCTCTTTAACTCCTGTTCCCATCCTTCTTCTCTCCCGTTTCCTCTTCTTCTCTCTTCCTCGATCTTCTCCCGTGTAGAGTACACACGTTCACCCCTCTTTCTCCTCCCCTCTTCCCTATTTCTCCCCTTTTCCCTCTTTCTCCCCCTCTCCCGTTTTCCCCCTTCCTCCTCCTTCCCTTCCCCTTCCCCCCCCTCTTCCTCCCTCCTCCAGCCTCCTTCCCTTCCCCTCTCTCCCTCCTTCCCCTTCCCCTCCCTTTTCCCCTCTTTCCCTTCTCCTCCCTCCCCTCTTTCCCATTTTCCCCTCACCCCTCCATCCCCTCACCCCTCTCCTCCTCTCCTTCCCCTTCCCCTCACCCCCTCTTTCCCCTCTCCCCACACCCCTCTTTCCTCCTCCTTCCCCTCCTTCCCCTTCCCCACACCCCTCTTTCCCCTCCCCACACCCCTCTCCCCTCATCCACACTCGAATGACGTAGCCATTAACGTTGAATGCGATCGGCTAACAGGCTTACAATAGTTCTGTTGCATATTTCAAGGGAAGTGAGCTAATATTTGATGTGCCTGTTACTCTGTCTTCCTGAGGGTGAGGCTGTGTTGTTGTTGGCGTTGTTTTGGTGGTGTTGGATGTTGCTCGTGCTTGTGAGTTGTTGTTGTTGTTGTTGTTGTTGTTGTTGTTGTTATCATCACCATTTTTATGTGTGTTATTATTATTATTATTGTTATTATTATTATTATTATTGTTATTATTGTTATTATTATTATTGCTAGTATTATTAATTTTAATGCTATCGTCATTATTATTAATGTTTATTATTATTATTAATCATTATTATTAGTATTAAGATGATAATAATTATCATCATCACCATCATCATTATTGTTTTCTGATCTTGATGGTTATAGCTATTTATTCGTAATAACAAGTGAATATTCATTTTAATGGAAAAAAGTACATTTTGTTCAGGGTAAGAAGTGATACAGACCTAAAGTGGTTGTTAATCAGTGAACCCGTTGTTCATGTGCCAAATGGTACTTGTTATGATACATTGCCTGTGTAAATATGTTAAGCCTGTCCTGCTATAAAATGCATCTCTGTAAAACGTAATGGAAAAAGCAGTGGCAGATATGATAAGTAGATTCATTGTATTTGCAGTCTCTCTCTCTCTGTCTGTCTGTCTGTCTGTCTGCCTGTCTCTCTCTCTCTCTCTCTCTCTCTCTCTCTCTCTCTCTCTCTCTCTCTCTCTCTCTCTCTCTCTCTCTCTCTCTCTCTCTCTCTCTCTTTCCTCTCTCTCTTTCCTCTCTCACTCTCTCACTTCACTCTCTCTCTCTCTCTCTCTCTCTCTCTCTCTCTCTCTCTCTCTCTCTCTCTCTCTCTCTCTCTCTCTCTCTCTCTCTCTCTCTCTCTCTCTCTCTCTCTCTCTCTCTCTCTCTTTCCTCTTTCCTCTTCCTCTCCCCCTCTCTCTCTCTCTCTCCCTCTCTCTCTCTCTCTCTCTCTCTCTCTCTCTCTCTCTCTCTCTCTCTCTCTCTCTCTCTCTCTCTCTCTCTCTCTCTCTCTCTCTCTCTCTGAGGGGGAGGTGACAGGGAGAGAGAGAGAGAGAGAGAGAGAGAGACCGTAGTATGTATTGTTATGCAAATTCGTGTAGTTCCAAGCTCTGACAGAAGATGGCGTTCTGCTCAGTTGCCAATCTAGGACTGGCTTCAGTTTTCTAGATTAAATTCCCGTGTGTGTCGAGAGGCGCTTAACGTTTAACGGTAGATGACAATTAAGTAGTAATAATAGTACTAATGATGATGGTAGTGACCGTGAATAATAATGATGATGATGATGATACTAATGATAATGATACTGATAATGATGATGCTAATAATAAATATGATAATGATGAAGATGTTAATAATGATGAAGATAATGATGATAATAATGATGATGTTGATAATTATGATGATGATGATGATGATGACAATAATGATAATGATGATGATGATGATGACAATAATGATATTTATATTAATGTTGCTGTTAAGAATGACGGTAAAAGTCGTTAGAATTCCAGAACCTTGGCCGCGATCTTTGGTCCTATTAAAAGGTGTCTTTGTACCTGAACGAAGCCATGTAGGTTGCTGAACGAATATCCTGTGGTGTCCGGAATGGCCCAGTTATGGCACAGCGAAGGAGACTGTTCTTGTTCTTGTAGGCTGTTTATTGTTGTTGTTGTTGTTGTTGTTGCTAAAGAAATCGTATTATTGCTGTTATTATTAGTATCAATATATATAATGTATATATTGTTATTGTCATTATTATTAGTATTATTGTTGTTGTTATTTATTTATTTATTATTGTTATTATTATTATTATTATTATTATTATTATTATTATTATTATTATTTTTACTATTATTATTACTACTACTATTCAATGCTGTTGTCACTGTTTGGTATTTTTATTGTTATTATTATCATCATCATTATTATTGTTATTATTATTAATATTATTATTAATATTATTATTATCGTCATATTTATTATTATCGTTGCTCTATGTCCTCATTCTATTGTTATGATCACGCGCAGAAATGTAATTATGAAGAAGAATAGAGAACTCCATCCAGTTCTGAAAATGACGAGCGCCTTCGTTGTCTCTCTTTCTCACTACGCCTTTCCCTCTCTCTTTCTCCCTCTCTCCTTTACCTTTCCTTCTTCCCCCTTCTCTCTCTCTCTCTCTCTCTCTCTCTCTCTCTCTCTCTCTCTCTCTCTTTCTTTCTTTCTTTCTTTCTTTCTTTCTTTCTCTCTCTCTCTCTCTCTCTCATCCCCTTCGCCATCCTCTTTCCCCTTCTCTACTTCCTTCTCTTTGTCTTTTTCCTCCTGCTTATTCTCCTCCTCCTCCTCCTCCTCCTCCTCCATCACCTCCCCCTTTCCCTCCACCACCCCTCCTCCTCCTCCTCTTCCTCCCCCTCTTCCTCCACCCCCTTCCCCCTTCTCCCCTCCCATCGCACATTTCCCCTTCCCCTTCCTCCTCCTCCTCCTCCACCTCCCCCTCCTCCTCCTCCTCCTCTTCCTCCTCCTCCTCCTCCTCCTCCACCCCCTTCCTCCTCCTCCTCCTCCTCCACCCCCTCCCCCCCTCCTCCCCTCCCATCGCACATTTCCCCCATGTGCGTCTTTATTGATGTGTCCCGCATATTTATTGTCGTCTTATCGGCCGAGCG
>NC_091576.1:30025275-30032775 GCF_042767895.1 Penaeus vannamei
AAGAAGGATAAGAGAGGCTCGAGTATGAACGACAAAAAAGGGAGAGGGAAGAAGAGAAGGAGTATGAACGACAAAAAAGGGAGAGGGAAGAAGAGAAGGAGAGATTGAGGGAGAGAAGGAGAGAGAGAAGCAGCAAAATACAACAACAGTAGCGCAATACAACACAATAAATACAACGACGACAACAACAACAACAATAACAACAATAGAACGATGATGATGCCTTGATGTTGATCGCAACACCGATTCCGTCCGGAGAAATTCGATGGTGAAGATAGTGCCAGGAGAAAGGAGATGAATAGAGAATATGGTGATAAAGATGATGAAAGTGAATTAGTAGAGACGGGTTGTGATGTCATTGTTTTAGAAGCGTGGTAATAGGGTACGGAAGGGGAGGGAGAGCAGGGAGAGGAGAGAGTGAGGGAAGAAAGGAAAGAGAGAGGGAGGGAGAGAAAGAGAGAGGGGGGGAGAAGGAGAGATTGAGGGAGAGAAGGAAAGAGAGAAAGAGAGGACAAAAGGAAGAGAGAAAAAGAGAATGAAAGCAAGAGCGAGCGAGAGCAAGGGAATCAAGTGAGAAAGAAGAGAGAGAGTAAGAGTGAGATAGAATCAAAAGGGAGAAAGAGAGAGGGGTGATCAAGAGAGAGAGAGAGAGAGAGAATGGAGGGAATCAAGAGAAAGAGAGAGAGCGAATCAAGAGAGAGAGAGAGAGCGAGCGATTCAAGAGAAAGAGAGAGAGAATGGAGAGAATCAAGAGAAAGAGAGAGAGAGAGAGAATGGAGAGAATCAAGAGAGAGAGAGAGAGAGAGAGCGCGAGCGAGCGAATCAAGAGAGAGAGAGAGCGAGCGAATCAAGAGAAACAAAGAGAGAGAGAGAGAGAGAGACAGAGTACGCCAGCCAACGCAGACGATATCCTGCCGACGGCGCTTAACACTTTCATGCCCCCATCTGAGAGAGTTCTTCCGCTGGCTGTGTTCGGCGGGTGAAAGTCGTGCATAATTCTGGCCGCCATTGTGTTCGTGCTGTAATTATTTGTTGGGATTATTCTCGCGTTTTCTCGATGCGGGTGTTGTTGTTGGTTATGGCGGGGGGGGGGGGGTTGTGTTAATTGTACTAGTGAGGGGTAGTGTTGGTGTTGTTAGTATTCGTGTTCGTGTTTTGTTTGTGGTATTGGTATGTCGTCGTCATATATGTATATGTCGTCATCTTCATCATCATCATCGTCATCACCATCACCACCACCACCACCACCACCACCACCACCACCACCACCACCACCACCACCACCACCACCACCACCACCACCACCACCACCATCAATCATCACCACTACCACTTTGCCCTTACCACTTATGTCCTGTGTCCCACCTCCCACTCTACCGCCCACCCGCCCACCCGCTCCACCGCCACCCTCACCCACCCGCTCCACCGCCCACCCGCCCACCCGCTCCACCGCCCACCCGCCCACCATCGCCCGTACCCAAACCCAGAGCCAAACACATCCATACATTTCCCCAATATAGACTGTGACGGGTTGATGCTGTGTTTTTCGGCGGATCCAGAGATGGGGGTGGGGGTGGGTGGGGGGATCGGCTCTTGTCTGGGTGGGTGGGTGGGTGAGGGGTTGGTTGGTTGGGGAGGGGGTTGAGAGAGAGGGGGGTGCTTTGGGGGTAGGCGGTGGGTTTGGTTGGTTGGGGAGGGGGTTGAGAGAGGGGGTGGGTGGGGGTTGGTTGGGGAGGGGGTTGAGAGAGAGGGGAGTGGGCGGTGGGGTTGGTTGGTTGAGGAGGGGTTGAGAGAGAGGGGGAGGTATTTTGGGGGTGGGTGGGGGGTTGGTTGGTTGGGAGGGGGGTTGAAAGAGAGGGGGAGGGGTGCTTTGGGGGTGGGCGGTGGGTTTGGTTGGTTGGGGAGGGGGTTGAGAGAGAGGGGAGGTGCTTTGTGGGTGGGCGGTGGGTTTGGTTGGTTGGGGAGGGGGTTGAGAGAGGGGGTGCTTTGGGGGTGGGCGGTGGGTTTGGTTGGTTGGGGAGGGGGTTGAGAGAGGGGGGTGCTTTGGGGGTGGGTGGGGGTTGGTTGGTTGGGGAGGGGGTTGAGAGAGAGGGGGGTGCTTTGGGGGTAGGCGGTGGGTTTGGTTGGTTGGGGAGGGGTTGAGAGAGAGGGGAGGGTATCTTGGGGGTGGGTGGGGGGTTGGTTGGTTGGGGAGGGGGTTGAGAGAGGGGGGGTGCTTTAGGGGTGGGCAGTGGGTTTGGTTGGTTGGGGAGGGGGTTGAGAGAGAGGGGGGTGCTTTAGGGGTGGGCAGTGGGTTTGGTTGGTTGGGGAGGGGTTGAGAGAGAGGGGGGTGCTTTGGGGGTGGGCGGTGGATTTGGTTGGTTGGGGAGGGTGTTGAGAGAGAGGAGGAGGGTATCTTGGGGGTGGGTAGGGGTTGGTTGGTTGGGGAGGGGGTTGAGAGAGAGGGGGAGGGTATCTTGGGGGTGGGTGGGGAGTTTGGTTGGTTGGGGAGGGGGTTGAGAGAGAGGGGGAGGTATTTTGGGGGTGGGCGATGGGTTTGGTCGGTTGGGGAGGGGGTTGAGAGAGAGGGGAGGGTATCTTGGGGGTGGGCGATGGGTTTGGTCGGTTGGGGAGGGGGTTGAGAGAGAGGGGGAGGGTATCTTGGGGGTGGGGGTGGGGGTGGGGATGGGGGGTTGGATAAAGGATGTGGATTAAGAGAGGATTTTGCACTTTTTCCATGGATGTTGCCAGACTGTGGACCGGCGGTGGGATCAGTTCATGCGAAGTTTTGTATGTTCTTTGTTGTTAATATTTTTAAAAAGTTTCCTAAACTAGTTTTCTCTTTCTGTCGGTTTCCCTTAAATCTCTTTTCTCTCTCTAATTTGCCTCTTCTTCCCTATCTCCTCCCTATTCACCCTTCTTTTCTATCTGTCTGTCTATTTATCAGTCTGTCACTTTCTCCCTCTCTCTTTTCTCTCCCTCTCTCACTATCTTTCTCCCCCCCCCCCTCTCTCTCTCTCTCTCTCTCTCTCTTTCTCTCTCTCTCTCTCTCTCTCTCTCTCTCTCTCTCTCTCTCTCTCTCTCTCTCTCTCTCTCTCTCTCTCTCTCTCTCTCTCTCTCTCTCTCTCTCTCTCTCTCTCTTCCCTCCCTCCCTCCCTCTCCCTTTGTGTGTGTGTGTGAGAGAGAGAGAGAGAGAGAGAGAGAGAGAGAGAGAGAGAGAGAGAGAGAGAGAGAGAGAGAGAGAGAGAGAGAGAGAGAGAGAGAGAGAGAGAAAGAGAGAGAGTAGGGGAGAGAAGGAAGGAAGAGGCAACGACAGAGAGAGGTAAGAGATTTAGGGAAAACTAGTTTAGGGAACTTTTTATGCAAAAAAATGGCGGTAGATGGCGTGAGAGGAATGCCATAACAGCTGCAGGAGAGTGAATGGGATTCCTGCATTGATATCACTTTTATCACTGACTCCCTTTTATCTTCTTTTTTCTCGCTCTTCCCTTCCGTTCCATCTCTTTCCTTCCTTCCTTATTCTCTCTCCCTTCTTCTCCTGTTCGCTCTTCCCTTTCTCCCCCGGTCCTTCTTCTCCCTCTCCCTCATTCCACCACCCCTTCTCCCTCTTTCCCCCCCATTCCTCCCTCATTCCCACAGCTCCCTCTCCCTCCTTCCTCCCATTCCCCCTCCTTCTCCCTCATTCTTCCACCCCTTCCCCTCCCTCCCCTAACTCCCTCTCCCTCCGACCTTCCCCTATCCCCCTCCCCTTCTATCCCTCCCTTCCCCCCTCTTCTCTCCCCCCTCGCCCCTTCCCCCCCCCCCCAGGGCCATCGAGTGCCTCCGTTGCATCCTCACACGGGATTTCCGGTCGTGGCACTCTATCACATGTCAGCCTATCTGCCTACCTACTTACTCATTTACCACCTTACATACTTACGTACTTACATGACTACTTACTTATATGGAACTTTCTTACCTACTTATTTATTTACCTACGTACTTATTAACTTACCTACCTACCTACTTACTTACCTAGCTGCCTACATACCTACCTACATATCTATTTACCTACCTATGCACTTACTTACCTACCTACCTACTTACCTAGCTGCCTACCTACCTACTTACTTACCTACATATCTATTTACCTACCTACCTACTTACCTACATATCTATTTACCTAACTACCTACTAACTTACCTACCTTTTCCGTATTTTTTTTCCAAAATGGACTTACCTCGCTCCTACACCTCTTCTCCACATCCTGCCTTGACTCCCCCCACCCCCACTCCCCACCCCCACCCCCGTGTTACCTCGCCGTAACCATGGCAACCGAAAAGCTATTTATAGCCGCACCGACGAAGACTCCTCTTTCGGTCTCAGTAATAATATTCGTTTTTTTTTTTATCTTTTTCTTGTGTTTTGTCGGTTCATGTGTTTCAAAATTGAGGGAAAAGAAAGTTTTTTTTTTTTTTTTTTTTTTTTTTTTTACTGGACATAGATAAGTAGGTAGGTTGACAGATACCTAGGATCGATAGATAAACTTAGGTAGATAGATAGATGGACTAAGAGGGGGAAGGTTAATAAAAAGAAGAATTGTTATAACGTGTAAGCCAGAGGAGCGTCTGATTTCGGGAGCGGGGGAAATCCCTTTAAAAATGGCGTCCATCTCTCCAACCGCTTTTCATTTCGTTCCGGCGCTTGTAATTCGGCCGGTAAAACGCGGGCGGCCTTGTCATTACGGCCGCTGTAATTATTGCGGCAGATGGACCGCCGACGAGACCGATACGGGATTCGGGGGGGGGGGGAGGGGGAGGGGGGAGGATGGGGGAGTTGTCGTACGTTGTCATTCGGCGGGCTGTGACCACATGACTTGTCCCATTCATCAGCCGAGAGAGAGCGGCTTTGCCTCGGTTGAGAGACTGATTCTTTCCTTCTGTTTCTGTCTCCCTCTCTCTCTGTCTCTGTCTCTCTCTCTCTCTCTCTCTCTCTCTCTCTCTCTCTCTCTCTCTCTCTCTCTCTCTCTCTCTCTCTCTCTCTCTCTCTCTCTCTCTCTCTCTCTCTCTCTCTCTTTCTCTCTCTCTCTCTCTCTCTCTCTCCTCCGTGTGGATCTATGAGGATGGGAAAGGGTGGTGTGTGGGTTTTACGCGTAGTTGGTTCAGCGCATAAATCGACGAGGAAAGAAGAGAAAGAGGGAGTGAGAGAGAGAGAGTGAATGAGTGAAGGAGGGAGAGCGAGAGAGGGATAGAACTAGGGGGACAGAGATAGAGGATTACACCAACAGCGGCAGAGATAAGGATAGAGAGAGAGGGGGAAGGAGAATCAGGGAAACGATGATAAAGATATTAAAAAATATATATGGATACAGAGAGAAGGGGAGAGAGAGACACAGGGAAACGCTGACAAAAATAAAGAAAAATGTAATAAATCAAAGAGAGAGAAGGCGAAGTCGCGCGCCAATGACCCGAACACCGTTTCCTTTTTTGTCTTCATATCAACGAGTGTCGGTCCCAGCGCTGCTCGCCCGGGACCGCCTTCATCACACGCAGCCGGGCGATTATTACGTTTTTTTATGTCTCTGTCTGTCTGTCTGTGTGTCATTTGCCGTCGGAAGCCACGTGGTGTCAAGCTCCGTGATTTTGTGTTTTTTTTTTTTTTTTTGTCTCAACTGCGACCGAGTGAAGGAGAAAAATGGAGGAGGAAAAGAAACTAGCGCTTGAAGTGTTGATGTGTAGCGATGTTCGGTCCTTATCGCTTGTCTCGTTTTCTTGCGCTCGAATTTCTTGATTTTTATTACCAGTGTACGTTTTTTCGTCGTCCTCGGTGTCGCTATCGTAACCGCCATCGACGTAATACTCAGCATCAGTGTTTCGTAATACACAATGCACTTTTTTTGGCTTTCGGAGCAGTAAGCCTCAATACAGAATGCGCCAGACGATGCCTTGTGATGTCCGAAGAGCAGAAGTGAAAACGATTTGTAATGAAAGCAAATTGGTGTAATTGCATTCCGATCCCAAACGTTCAACGATTGGCTTTTGTTTTTTTTGTTTTTCTTCTTTTGCGGGAGACGTAAACAACGCATGTGAATGTTGACACGCGTAGGATGCGTGCAGTGTTGCCAGTCGTGTTTTGGCGCCGCGGCGTGTGAGAGGAGGCCTTATCCCTCGCCCCTGAAAGCAGATGCGCTGTGACGCTCTGTGTTTGGAGTGAGAGCCTCTCCGGCGCAGCACCCGACGGCGCCCTCGAGATGGAGATGATCAGAAAGAGGCTGTTCAGGGTGAAGGGCGAGAAGCAGGCGCGCGGCGACTCGCCCGACCCGGACAACGAGGGCGTGGACCTCCTGGTGGCCAAGCAGTTCACCTTCGACCCGGAGGCCAAGCCCGGCGACGCGGCTGGGGCCAAGGAGGGCAGGTTCATCCTGAAGAGGAGGACGTCCGACGGCGAGCTCTATTCGCACCGCAGGAAGGCGTCGTCCAAGCGGAGCTCGATCCAGGGGGCGACGTCGGTGACGAGCCTCGACGCCGAGAGGGCGCGGACCATCTACGAGATCGACGCCGGGAGCTGCGACTCCCTGGGCGGCAGGAGGCACAGGAGGCGCGACCGCTCCACGAGGCGGCGGCCGGCGCGCCCTCGGACGTACCAGGAGGGGGAGCTGGAGCGGTGGGAGGGCGGCAGGGAGCTCAAGCAGAGGAGGAGCTCCGCGCACTCGACCAAGTCCTTGTTGGGGATGTCCTTGGGCGACGGCGACGGCGAGAAGGTCGAGAAGAGGAGGAAGTCCGTCTTGTCGTGCAGGTACTGGAGGAAGTCTTCGGGACCGCGGGGGGACGGCAAGGACTCCGCGGAGGCCGAGAGGAAGAAGTCGACTCACTCCTACGGGTCCGCGAAGGACCTGGCGGCGCCGTCGCCGCGGGGGAGCGTCCAGATCCTCATCGACGGCGTCCCGCGGTCGGACTCCTCCCCCGCGATGGCCGGAGTCACGTCGGACACGGACTCGTCCGAGAGAGAGGACTCGAGCACGGACACGGACCGCGGAGAGGACGACGCCAATCTGGGCGACGAGGACACCGACAGGACGCCCACGGACTCCAGGACGCCCACGGGCTCGCGGGAGATACTCTTCTCCGCCGACACACTCAAGTTCAGCACCGTCAGGAGGAAGTGCTCGCAGTGGCGGCTGAGGAGGCGCGGGAGGGGCCCCAGGCTCGCGACTTCCTTAGGTACTGCGGCGCGGGGGAGGGGGGTTGAAGAAGAGGGAGATATATATATATATATAGATATACAGATGTGAATATATATAATATAGATATAAATCCATGTATGATATATGAATATATGTATGATATATAAATACATATATAGTATATAAATACATTATATATATATATATATATATATATATATATATATATATATATATATATATATATATATATGTATACATATATAATACATACGTATATATATATATATATATATATATATATATATATATATATATGTATATATATTTCTATATCTGTATCTATATCTATCTATTTA
>NC_091576.1:30042775-30050275 GCF_042767895.1 Penaeus vannamei
TGTGAGGTTGGTTTGTTATTGTTATTGTTAGTGGTGTTATTTCTTATGTTATGATGGTGTTGATATCACCATCATTGTTATTGACGATTGCTTATATTACTCTCATTATTGACACTAATACTATCATCCTTACCATTCATGTTATTAATTAGTATTGTCATTAGTCATAAGCACTACTACGCCACGTGCCACCACCACTTACCAGCCACCACCTGGCACCCATCACCCAACACCCACCACCTGCCACCTGCCACTTACCACTACCTCCATTACTGTTTCCACTGTCACTACCACCACCTACCAACACCACCTTCCACCTTCCACCTACCACCTACCTACCAGCCTGCCTACCTACCTGCCTGCCTGCCTTTCTACCTACCTACCTACTCACCTACCTACCTTCCTACCCACCCACCCACCCACCTACCTACCCACCCACCCACCCAACAACCCACCCACCTACCCACCTACCTACCCACCCACCTACCCACCCACCCACCCACCCACCTATCCACCCACCCCCCCACCCCCCCACCCACCTACCCACCCACCTACGCACCTACCCACCCACCTACCCACCTACCCACCTACCTACCCGCCCACCCACCCACCCACCCCACCCACCCACTCACCCACCCACCCACCCACCTACCCACCCCCCCACCCACCCACCCACCCACCCACCCACCCATCCTACCCACCCACCCATCCACCCAAAACCCACCCACCAACCCACCTACCTACCTACTTACCTACCTACCTACCTACCCACCAAACCCACCCACCCACCAACCTACCTACCTACTTACCTACCTACCTACCTACCCACCCAAAACCCACCCACCCACCTACCCCACCCCCACCCACCCACCCACCCACCCACCCATCCTACCCACCTACCCACCCACCCAAAACCCACCCACCCACCCACCTACCTACCTACTTACCTACCTACCTACCTACCCACCCAAAACCCACCCACCAACCCACCTACCTACCTACTTACCTACCTACCTACCTACCCACCCAAAACCCACCCACCCACCAACCTACCTACCTACCTACCCACCTACCTACCAATTCTCCCCGAATCTCCCTTCATCCCCGAGTGAAATATTGGTGCCGCGATTAGGCTGTGTGTTATTCATTCAATTAAGTAGCGGGCCAGAGGGAACTTTGCATTTGATGAGGGAAAATGGCTGGTTTGAGAGAGGGAGGGAGGGAGGGAGGGAAAATGGCTGGTTTGAGAGAGGGAGGGAGGGAGGGAGAGAGGGAAAATGGCTGGTTTGAGAGAGGGAGGGAGGGAGGGAGAGGGAGGGAGAGAGGGAAAATGGCTGGTTTGAGAGAGGGAGAGAGGGAGAGGGAGGGTGGAGAGAGGGAGGGAGGGAGAGAGGGGAAATGGCTGGTTTGAGAGAGGGAGGGAGGGAGAGGGAAAGAGGGAGAGGGAGGGAGGAAGAGAGAGAGAGAGAGAGGGAGGGAGGGGAGAGAGGGAAAATGGCTGGTTTGAGAGAGGAAGGGAGGGAGGGAGGGAGGGAGAGAGGGAAAATGGCTGGTTTGAGAGAGGAAGGGAGGGAGGGAGGGAGGGAGGAGGGAGGGGGAAGGGAAGAGGGAGAGGAGAGGGAGGGAGAGAGGAAAATGGCTGGTTTGAGAGAGGAAGGGAGGGAGGGAGGGAGAGGGAGGGGGGGGGGAAGAGAGGGGAGAGGGAGGGAGGGAGAGAGGGAAAATGGCTGGTTTGAGAGAGGAAGGGAGGGAGGGAGGGAGAGGGAGGGGGGAAGAGGGAGAGGGAGGGAGGGAGGAGAGGGAAAATGGCTGGTTTGAGAGAGGGAGGGAGGGAGGGAGAGGGAGGGTGAAGAGAGGGTGGGAGGGAAAGAGGGAGAGCGAGGTTGAGAGAGGGAGGGAGGGAGAAAGGGATAGGGAGGTTGAGAGAGGGAGGGTGAGAAAGGGATAGGCTGGGTGAGAGGGAAAGAGGGAGGTTGAGAGAAGGAGGGAGAGAGGGATAGGGAGGGTGGGAGGGTAAGAAAGGGAGGGAGAGGGAGAGGGAGGGAAGGAGGGTGAGGGAGGATGAGAAAGAGAGGGTGGGAGGGTGAGAGAGGGAGGGATGGAGGATGAGAGGAGGGAGAAAAGAGAGAAAGAAGCCGGAGGCAGACAGACATACATAGACAGACAGAAAGAAATGGGAAAAGAACGAGGAAAGAAGAGAGGAGATTTTCTGGAAGGAAGGGAGATTGAATGGCTAGAGAGAGAGAGGGAGAAAGTTTTGGTAGGAAGGGGGGAAAGAGAGGGTGGAGAAATACATAAAGGAAAGAAATTAGGGAGACAGAGAATTCTGAGGAAAAGGAAAGGGGGAGAGAGAGAGAGAGAGAGAGAGAGAGAGAGAGAGAGAGAGAGAGAGAGAGAGAGTGAGAGTGAGAGTGAGAGTGAGAGTGAGAGTGAGAGTGAGAGTGAGAGTGAGAGTGAGAGTGAGAGTGAGAGTGAGAGTGAGAGTGAGAGAGAGAGAGAGAGAGAGAGAGAGAGAGAGAGAGAGAGTGAGAGAGAGAGAGAGAGAGAGAGAGAGAGAGAGAGAGAGAGAGAAAGAGAGAGAGAAAGACTAAGCTTTGATAGCAGAGGAAAAAGATGAAGAAAAGTTTTATTTTTATGTTTAAAAAAGAGAGAGGATAGCGCCAGGGACTGACACAGAAAGAGAATGAAAAACGAGAAAACGGAAGCTATTGTATTTTTTTATATAACTTTATTTATTTAATATTCCTTTATTTTAAAAGGTGCGGCTTTTTTCTTTTCTTTTTTGATTAACGTCCCTCCTTTTTTTTTACTTTTTTTTGCGTAAAAATTATCTTTCTCCTTTAAATATTATTATTCCAGGGACTAAAGTTACAAATCTGTTTTATCCTTGTGAACATGTGGAGGGAGGGAGGGAGGGAGGGAGGGGAGGAGGGGAGGAAGGGAGGGAGGGAGGATAGGGAGAGAGGGAGGGACGGAGGGAAGGAGGGAGGATTATGAGGTGTGGGAGGGAGGGAGGGAGGGAGGAAGGAGGGTGGGGGAGGGAGGATGATGAGGTGTGGGAGGGAGGGAGGGAGGGACGGAGGGAAGGAGGGTGGATTAGGGTAAGGGAGGGAGGGAGGGAGGGGAGGAAGGAGGGAGGGAGGGAGGGAGGATGATGAGGTGTGGGAGGGAGGGAGGATAGGGAAAGAGGGAGGGACGGAGGGAAGGAAGGAGGAGGATGAGGCGTGGGAGGGAGGGAGGGAGGATGATGAGGTGTGGGAGGGAGGGAGGGAGGGGAGGAAGGAGGGAAGGAGGGAGGGGAGGAAGGAGGGAGGGAGGGAGGGAGGGAACTCGTAATCGGAATCGAGAACAAACCGAGTTATTCATTAGCGTTTTGAAGACCAGTGGAATCCGAAAATGAGTTTTAATTATTTGGCCATTTAGCGGCTCATTAATTGGGCAAATTATGATATAATTAGTTGGCGGTACTTTTTTTTTAAGGGCGATGGCGGAGGGGGCTGTGAAGCAAGAAGGAAAAAAAGGGGGGAAGGGAGGAAATGGAGATGGAGAGGAGGAAGGAAGGAAGGAAGGAAAGGAGAGGGGAAGGGAGAAGGAGAGGAAGAAGGAAGGTGGGAATAGGAGAAGGGGAGAGGGAAGAGAGAGAGGGGAAGGGAGAAGGAGAGGAAGAAGGAAGGTGGGAATAGGAGAAGGGAAGAGGGAAGAGAGAGAGAGGGAAGGGAGAAGGGGAGGAAGAAGGAAGGTGAGAATAGGAGAAGGGGAGAGGGAAGAGAGAGAGAGAGGGAAGACGGAAGGGAGGGAGGAATAGGAGAGAGGGAGGGGGGAAGGGAAGGGAGAAAGAAAAAAATACAGAGAGGGAAAAGGAGAGAGAGAGAGAGAAAGGAAGAGTAGAGGAAAGTAGAGATAATAGAAGGAAAGAAGGGGAGGGAGAAGGCTTGCGGAGGGAGTAACCGTTAGGAAGGAGGGGGTGGAGGGGAGGAAGGGAGGGTGGGGGAAGGGGGAAGTTGTCTTTGTTGAAATGGCAAAGGGGAAAGTTCTCTTGTCCTCGAAGGAGACAAAGGAATAACCCGAGAGAAAGGGGAAGAGGGATGGAGGGAAGGAATGAGGGGAAAATGGAAAAAAGGAAAGGAAGTTGAGAAGGCGGGAGGGGAAGAGAGAGAGAGAGAGAGAGAGAGAGAGAGAGAGAGAGAGAATGACAGAGAGATGGAGGGAGAGAAGTGGAAAGGAGGGAGGGGAAACAGAGAGAGAGAGAGAGAGAGAGAGAGAGAGAGAGAGAGAGAGAGACAGCCAGCCAGACAGAGACAGCCAGACAGACAGACAGACAGCCAGACAGACAGAGAGGCAGAGACAGCCAGAGAGGCAGAGAGAGTACCGGGCCCGCGCCAGCCGGAGGGCCTCGGGCATCGAACTGACGGTTGAAGTTAGTTATCTTTGGAAGTTCAAGAAACGCTTGGCGAAGGAGTTCCTTCTTCTTGGTCTCTCTCTTATTGTTTGCTCTCTCCTCCTCCTCATTATCTTCGTCGTCAATCACGTGTGTTATTGTTGTTGTTGTTTATGTCGTTTATCATCGTCGTTATTACCGTTGGTGGTGGTAGTTGGGGCATCATTATCATTGTCATCATCATCATCATCGTCATCTTCATCTTCATCGCCAGCACTGTTATTGCAATCATCACCATTATCATCGTCATCATCACCGTCATCATCATCACCGCGACCCCCATTATCTCTATCTCTCCATCCCCCCCCCCCTCCTTTACCTTCTCCATTCATCCTTCTGACCGAAGAGGAGAGAAAAAAAACGAAAACGAAGAAAACGAGAGAAAGAAAGAAGGGGAAACTTAGTTAAAATCCCTTTCAACTACTGTAGTCTATAAGGCAGCCTTTCAGCGGGGTCTAAACAAGGCTAAATTAAGGAAGAAACGTTAAATGAAGTGAGTGCGGAAGGAAGGAGGGGGGAGGGGAGGGGAGGGGTGGGAGGGGGGAAGGAGGGGAAAAGGGGAATGGAGGAGGAAGGTAGGAGGGAGGAGGAGGTAGAGGAAGAGAAGGCTGGGGTAAGCTGATGAGAAGGAAGGGAATGGGATAGGAAGGAAGAAAGAAAGAAAGAAAGGGAGGGAAAATAAAGGAAAGGAAGGGAAGGAAAAAGAAGAAAGAAAGAAAGGGGAGGAAAAGGAATGGAAAGGAGAGGAAAATGAGAATGAAAATGAAAGGAAAGGGAGGAGCAAGAGAAAGGGTAAGTGGGAGAGAAAAGAAGGAAAGAAGAGGAAAAGGAGAATAGAAGAAAGGAGAAAAAGAGACAAGAGAACAAGACCGAGTTGAAGGGAAAAGAGAAAGGGAGGGAGAAGGGAAATAGAGAGAGAGAAAAGAAGGGCGGGAGGAAATAAACGAAAGTGGAAGGGGGGAAGGGAGTCAGAATTCTCACTTAAGGCTCTTGATAAATGGATTTTGAGGGTGAAAAAAGTCGGATAAGGAGAATTAGAGAAAGAGGAAAGAAAGGCCAAATAAGGTGATGTGAAGGACGAGAAGGAGGAGGAGGAAAAAGAAGAAGAGGAAGAAGAAGAAGCTTCGTTAGCACATATATGCATATGTAAAGAGAGAGAGAGAGAAAAGAGAGAATGCAAGAAAGATAGGGAGAAAGAAAGTGAGAAAGAGAGAGAAAGAAAGAAAGAAGGAAAGAGGAAGAGAGAGAGAGAAATAGAGAGAGAGAGAGAAAGAAAGAAAGAAAGAAGGAAAGAAAGAGAGAGAGAGGGAAACCGTGGGGGCGAAACTGTCAGAGCAGCGCCCTGCCTTCGAAGGGAAATGTTGACGCGGTCATGAGCGTGTCATAGCAAGCATCAGGAGGGGTGTGGGGGGGGATGGGGGGAGTCGAAGGGGGGAAGGGGGAGGGATGAGGGGATAGAGGGGGGTGAATGTGACACGGAGGGGAGGGAGTCGAAGGGAAGGTGGGGGTTGGGGGGAGGAGTCGAAGGGGGGAAGGGGGAGGGATGAGGGGATAGAGGGGGGTGTATGTGACACGAAGGGGGAGGGAGTCGAAGGGAAGGGAATGGGGGGGGAGGGGAGGAAGGGGGGGAAGGGGAAGGTCATCTCAGGAGATAACGTCCCTTACGCCCCCCTTTTTAGGTCGATATTCCGAAGGTTGTCTCGTGTTTGCAAGGGATCGCGTGGTTTTAGGGGAAGGGCGGGGGGGTGGGGGGGAAGGAAAGATTTTTTTCCCCTTTTTTTGGAGATGTTTCCTTTTTTTACTTTTGCTATTTGTGTTGGTAGCTTTTTTTTGTTGTCTTTTTATTACTTTTATTGCTGTTTTTGTTATTAATATTATCATTATCATTGTCAGAAAGTGTATATGTATGTGTGTGTATATATATATATATATATATATATATATATATATATATATATATATATATATATATATATATATATATATATGAATGTGTTACTATAGATGTAAATATGCGTGTATGCCTCAAAGCCTGAGAGAGTCACAGGATTGAGGGGCTAGGCAAGGGGAGAGGGGGGGGGGGGTAAGGATAAGGGGGGAAGTGGGGTCGAGAAAGGAGGAGGAGGCGAGGAGAAGAGGGTCCGCACGGAGGCCGAAGCGGCGCGACCCTCGGCCCGTCGGCGATTCGCTCCTCGGCTCCGGTGACCTCGCCCTCCGCTGCCGGTCCTGACGTGACGGCTGACGGGCGGTGTCAGCGCTTTCTATATATGGCTGTGCGGTCCGGGGCGGGAGGATAGCGGGCCGCGGCCGATGGGCGGGCGGGCTGTGCTGGGCGCCGATTTATTGCGGTGTTTATTGCTGTTTCTCTCTTCCTCTCTCTCTCTCTCTTTCTCGCTCTCTCTCTCTTTTTCTTTCTCTCTCTCTTTTTCTTTCTTTCTTTTTTTCTTTCTCTCTCTCTCTCTCTCTCTCTCTCTCTCTCTCTTTTTCTTTCTCTCTTCCTCTCTCTCTCTTTTTCTTTCTCTCTCTCTCTTTCTTTCTCTCTCTCTCTCTCTTTGTGCTCTCTCTCTCTCTCTCTCTCTCTCTCTCTCTCTCTCTCTCTCTCTCTCGTACTCACTCTCTCTCTCTCTCTCTCTCTCTCTCTCTCTCGTACTCACTCTCTCTCTCTCTCTCTCCCTCTCTTTCTTTCTCCCTCTCTCCCTCCCTCCCTCTATCTATCTGTCTGTCTATCTATCTGTGTGTGTGTGTGTGTCTGCGTGTGCACACGCGCGCCTGTGCTTGCGAGAGAGAGTGAGAGGAAGATAGAATAGATAGATAAATGATTATATTTTCTATCTGTCTCTGCGTCCACACCGCCCCTCCGCGTCCCTTTTCCCTTTCCCGTGAGTGCGCTATTTTCCCCTTTCTACCCCTCTTTTTTCCGCCCTCTCCCCTCTTTTCCTTGCCCTTCTCTCTTCTCTCAGATCAATTATTCTCTTTTCTCTCCCCCTCCTCTCTTTCTCTCTGCCTCACCATATTGTACTGGGCGAACTCTTCCTGAATCACCCCTGAAACAGCCGTTCCGT
>NC_091576.1:30067775-30070275 GCF_042767895.1 Penaeus vannamei
CTCAACTTACCGTCGGGTGATATTCCTTGACCTACCTTGACCTACCTTGACCTTCCCTGACCTACTCTTTCCTTTCCTGGCCTACATTGACTTTTCTTGACCTACCCTGATTTACTTTGACTTTTCCTGACCTACTCTTTCCTTCCCTGACCTACCTTGACCTACCCTTCCCTTCCCTGACCTACCCTGATTTACTTTGACATCCTCTGACCTTCCCTGACCTATCCTGACCTACCTCGCCTCCCTGACCTATCCTTCGCTTATCACATTCGAGGTCGATGTAGCCCCCACCCCCTCCCTCCCTCCCTCCACCCCCTCCCCCTTTTCACTTCGTCCTTACCCTCCACCTATCCCTCTACCTATTATCCCTCCCCATACCCATGCCCTATCCCCTGACCCCTATTACTTGCCTACCCTCTGCCCCATGTCCTTCTGCCTATCCTCCATCCCTCCCCCCATCCCTCACTCACGTCATCTCTTCCTCCGGTCAGTTGGCGGGATAGCGGGATGGAGGGATAGTGGGATGGAGGGATAGCAGGATGGGGGGATGGCGGGATAGTGAGATAGCGGGATAGTAGGATGGCGGATGGCGGGATAGCAGGATGGCGAGATAGTGAGATGACGGGATAGTGAGATAGCAGGATTGCGAGATGGCGGGATAGTAGGATGGCGACATGGCGTGATAGCAGGATGACGGGATAGTGAGATGGCGGGATAGCGGGATGGCGGAGGTCGGTAATTCTGGCATAGTTTGAAAAGAGCTCGAGAGGGAGAAGAGGAAGGGTTGGGGTCCCGAGCCCGCTGTCCTCTTTTCCTCCTCATTCTCATCTTTTTTTAATCTTCCTCATTCTCTTCCTTCCCTTCTCTCCTTCCTTCCCTCCTTCCATCTTCCCTTCCCCTCTCCTCCTCATTCTCATCTTATCTTTTGTTTTTTCTCCTCCTCTTCCTCCTTTCTTCCCTCCTTCCATCTTCCCTTCCCCTCTCCTCCTCATTCTCATCTTATCTTTTGTTTTTTCTCCTCCTCTTCCTCCTTCCCCCTTCCCTTTTCCCTTCCCCTCTCCCCCCTTCTCCCCTTCTCTCTCCTCTCCCCCCTTCTCCCCCTCTCCCTCCTCCTCTATTCCACCCCAACCTCCCCAACCCCCCACTCCGCTCTCCCCCCTCCCTCATTCCTTCCCTCCCTCTCCCTCCTTCCCTCCTCCCCTCCCTCCCTCCCTCCTCCCCTTTCCTTCCCTCCCCTTCCCTCTCCCTCCCTCCCTCCCTCCTCTTCCCCCCCTTCCGCCTCCCCCCAATCCCCAAGAGATCTCGAGGCGGATTCCAATCCTCTTTTGGGGAATCTGCTTTGCTTCGTGCGGGTGTCTCGACGTCGTGGCGGGTGTGGGGGGGTTGGGGGGGTGGGAGTGGGGGGCTACGGGGTTATTATCAGTGTTATTATTATTGTTGTTGTTGTTGTTGTTGTTGTTATTGTTATTATTGTTGTTGTTATTATTTTTTATTGTTATTATTGTTATTATCATTATTATTATCATTATTATTATTGTTAGTATTGTTGTTGTTGTTGATAGTGTTATGATTATTATCATTATTATTGTTACGGATACTGCTATTGTTATTACTATTATCATTATAATTGTAATAATTGTTATCACTATTTTTAGTATCATTATTGTTATTATTGTTATCATTATTATTATTATTATTATTATTATTATTATTATTATTATTATTATTATTATTATTATTGTTATTATTATTATTATTATTATTATTATTATTATTATTATTATTATTATTATTATTATTATTATTATTATTATTATTATTATTATTATTATTATCGTTATTGTTATTGCTATTGTTGTTATTATTATTATTATTGTTGTTACTATTTTTAGTATCATTGTTGTCATTAACGTTATTATTACTAGTAGCATTAGCATCACTATTGTTATTATTATTGTTATTATTGATATTGTTATTATTATTATTATTATTATTATTTCTATCATTATTATTATTGTTACTATTATCATCGTTGTTATCCTCACTATCATTTGTAAAATAATCAATATTGCTGTCATAGATATTATTGTTATTATTACTTCTGGTTCTGGTTCGCTGGTCACTCTCGCCCGCTTTCTCTCCCTCTTTCTCATCCGTCTGTCTATTTCCCTGATTCTATCTCTCTGTTTTTCCTCTCTCTCTCTCTTTCTCTTTCTCTCGTTCTCTCTCTCTCTCTTTCTCTTTCTCTCGTTCTCTCTCTCTCTCCTCCTCCTCCTCCTTCATCTTCTTGTTATTATTATCTTTCTTCGCCTTCTCGTTCTTCCTCTCCTCTCCCTTCACCTTCTTCTCTTTCTGCTTCTCCTCCTCCTCCTCCTCCTCCTCCTCCTCCTCCTCCTCCTCTCTCCTCCTCCTCCTCCTTCTCCTCCTTCTCCTCCATCCGCTTCGTCTTGTTCTTCTTCTCCTTCTCCATCTTCACCTGCTTGGCGCTCAGCTTCCAAAA
>NC_091576.1:30072775-30082775 GCF_042767895.1 Penaeus vannamei
TTATTTAAGTGTAAGTGGAATGAGAATAAGGTAAGTAAAGAAGAAAATGAATAGGTAAGGGAAAGGAGGATAAAGAGTGAATGTAAGGCGTGGGAGAAAGGAAGGATAAAAAGGGAACAGCAATAAAGGAGAGAGAGAATTCTCGATCGTCTTCTTCGCCTCGTCTTCGTCGGGAGAAGAAAAGAGAAGCGGGAGAGGCGTCGTCATCGTCGTCGACTCGTGGTCCTAGTCGTCATCGTCGGCTTTGTCGTTTCACCATCGTCAGTTGTCGGTCATGTCATTATCAGTATCATCGTCATCGTCATCGTCATCGTCATCATCGTCATCATCACCACCCCCACCCTCACCACCACTCCTACCGCCACCACCACCCACCCCACCACCACCCTCACCCCCACCAACCACCTCCACCCCCTACCACCTCCCCCCCCACCCACCCCCAACCCCCCTCCCACCAGAACCACCACCACCCCACCCTCACCACCACCACCACTCCTACCACCACTCCCACCACCACCACAACCCCCAACCCCCTCCCACCACCACAACCACCACCACCGCCGCCGCCGCCGCCACAGTAATTGCAAGCCGCCAATCATTGCAGGAATCAGCGTTGCAATCATAGCCCGGGGTTGCTTTCAATCTCCATTTGAGAGATGGGAGTTATTTATCGGCTCGCGGTGCCTCTCCGTGCTTGTATACTGCTTGGGGTGGGGGGTGAGGGGGTGGAGGGGAAGGGTGGAAGGGAGGAGGAGAGGGGAGGAGGGTGGATGGGAGGGGTGGAGGGGAAAAGGAGGGGGAAGGGGTTGAGGAGGGTGGAGGGGGAGGGGAGGAGGGAAAAAGGAGGGGGAAGGGGTAGAGGAGGGTGGAAGGGGAGGGGAGGAGGGGGAAGGAGTGGAAGGGGAGGGAGGGAGGGGGAAGGGGTTGAGGAAGGTGGAAGGCGAGGTAGGGGGAGGGGAGAAGAAGGAGGGTGGAAGAGGATGGTAGGGGGAGGGGAGGAAGAGGGCGGAGTGGAAGAGGGGAGGGGAAGAGGAGGGCGGGGGAGAAGGGTCTGGAGAGGGGATTAAAGTGACAAAAGGGGAGAGAGAGTTGGGAAGGAGTAGGAGGAAAGGGAGAAAGGGGCGAGATAACGAAGGAGAAGGATAAAGAAAGAGGAAGGGAAGGGGGAAGGGGGAAAATAGGAGGAGATGGAAAGGGGGAGAAAGAGCGGGAGGGGGAAAGAGGAGGAGGGGGGAAAAGGGGGGGAGGGGGAGATGCTAGGCTTCCCTTTGATTAACATTTGGGATCAATAAACCCACCGACAGCTTCGGTATGGCTCGTCAGTTCTTAGGAGTCAAAGAACCAGTCGATTTTTCTTATTCATCTTCTCTCTCTCTCTCTCTCTCTCTCTTTCTTTCTTTCTTTCTTTCTTTCTTTCTCTCTCTCGCTCTTTCTTTCGATCTCTCTCTGTCTGTCTGTCTCTCTGTCTCTGTCTCTGTCTCTTCTTTCTTTCTCGCTCTCTTCTTTCTCTCTCTTTCTCTCTCTTTCTCTCTCTCTCTCTCTCTCTATCTCTCTCTCTCTCTCTCTCTCTCTCTCTCTCTCTCTCTCTCTCTCTCTCTCTCTCTCTCTCTCTCTCTCTCTCTCTCTCTCTCTCTCTCTCTCTCTCTCTCTCTCTCTCTCTCTCTCTCTCTCTCTGTGGTTGTTTTCTTCGACTTCCCGTTTTCATCAACTTCCCCGTTTTCTGTGGATGTTTTCTTCGACTTCCCGTTTTCATCAACCTCCCCGTTTTCTGTGGTTGTTTTCTTCGACTTCCCGTTTTCTGTGGATGTTTTCTTCGACTTCCCGTTTTCATCAACTTTCCGTATTCTGTGGATGTTTTCTTCGACTTCCCGTTTCCATCAACTTCCCGTTTTCTGTGGATGTTTTCTTCGACTTCCCGTTTTCATCAACTTCCCCGTTTTCTGTGGATGTTTTCTTCGACTTCCCGTTTTCTGTGGATGTTTTCTTCGACTTCCCGTTTTCATCAACTTTCCGTATTCTGTGGATGTTTTCTTCGACTTCCCGTTTTCATCAACTTTCCCGTTTTCTGTGGTTGTTTTCTTCGACTTCCCGTTTTCATCAACTTCCCCGTTTTCTGTGGGCGCTTTTTTGTGTGTTAACGACGTGTGTCACAGGAGCGGATTAGGGTTGGAAATGAGAGGGAAAGAAAACGGACCCTTTGGTATATATTTTCTCCTTTTTTCCCTTTTTTTTTCCTTTTTAATCTTATTTCATCTCTCCATCGCCTGCTATTTATTTGATCTCGGAAAGTGAATAGCAGGAGGAGGAGCGGGAGCGAGAGAGGATGGCGGGCTATTTAAAATTCGGGAAAATGCAAAAGCGACACGAGCTGTTCTTTCCTCTGATTGGGAGAGTGGGTGGGGGTGGGTGGGGGGGTGGGAGGGGTAGGAGGATGGATGGGTCGGTAGGTGTGTGGGTGGGACTGGGTGGGTGAGTGGGTTGATAGGTAAGTGGGTGGGTGGGTAGGTAGGAAGGTGGGTGGGTGAGTGGGTAGGTAGGTAGGTAGGTGGGTGGGTGAGTGGGTAGGTAGGTAAGTGGGTAGGTAGGTAGATAGGTGGGTAGGTAGGTAGGTAAGTGGGTAGCTAGTTAGGTGGGAGGGTGGGTGATTGGGTAGATAGGTAAGTGGGTAGCTAGGTAGCTAGGTAGGTGGGAGGGTGGGTAGGTAAGTAGACAAAGCTAGACATCTAGACAGGCAGCCAAGCAGACAGACAGATAGAAAAGACAGACAGACAGACTCGTCATCTACTCCGCTAATGAAACTTGCAGACGCCACCCCGCTTGTGCCGCGCCCTGTGTACGAGGGGTGTTAACGCTGCGTAATCTTCCTCATCTGCTTACCGCACGGGAGAGGGAGAGGAGGAAGGAAGGAAGGAAGGAAGGACGTGAGGGAGGGAGCAAGGAAGGGAGGGATGGAGGAGAGATGGAAGTGAGGGAGGGAGGGAGGAAGGGGAGAAGGGGGGGAGGGAGGGAGGTAGATAAGGGAGGGAGGGAGGGAGATAAGGGAGGGAAGGGAGGGATGGAGGAAGGAAGAAGAGAAGGGAGCGAGGGAGGGAGGAAGGAAGAAGAGAAGGGAGGGATGGAGGGAGGAAGGAAGAAGAGAAGGAGCGAGGGAGGGAGGAAGGAAGAAGAGAAGGGAGGGATGGAGGAAGGAAGAGGAGAAGGGAAGGATGCAGGGAAGATAGGAGTGAGGGAGGGATGGAGGAGAGAAGGGAACGAGGGAGGGAGGAAGGGAGATGAGGGAGGGATGGAGGAGAGAAGGGAACGAGGGAGGGAGGAAGGGGAGATGAGGGAGGGATGGAGGGAGGAAGGAAGGAAGGAAGGAGAGAAGGGAGGGATGGAGGAGAGAAGGGAGCGATGGAGATGAGGGAGGGATGGAGGGAGGAAGGATGGAAGGAGAGAAGGGGGAGGGAGGTAGGAAGGAGAGAAGGGAAGGAAGGAAGGAAGGACAAAATGGAGGGAGGGAGGGAGGAAGAGCGAAAGGAAAGAATGAAAGAAGGAAGGAAGGGGTGGAAGGCAAGGAGGAAAGAAAGGATCGAGGTAGAGGAGAGGGGAAGGGAAAAGAGACAGCGTGAGAGAGAAAGAGGGGGAGGGGAGCGAAAGGGGGAGATGGGGGGGGGGAGAAATAAGAGAAGGACAGAGTACATTTAGATTTTAATAAAGTTGAAGTGTCACATTCCCTCCGGGCTTGGACTGAAGAAGGAGGAGAAGGAGAAGGCGAAGGAGAAATTGGAGAAGAGGAGGAGGACAGGGAGAGAGAAGGATAACTGAAGAAACGAAAGAGGTGAAAGGAGAAATTGGAGAAGAGGAGGAGGATAGGAAGAGAGAAGAATAACTGAAGAAAAGAAAGGGATGAAAAAGGAGTAGGAGGGAAGAAACAAAGGAACAAGGGAAATGTTGATGAGGAAATGCAAAGAAAAAGATGAAAGATGAGCACGGTGAGGGTGGTAGTTGGACGAAAGACAGAAGAGAAGCATTAATTAAAAAGTAATGATAATTTTAAATGAAAAGGAAGAAAATAGGAAGAATAAGGAGATAGAAGAAAAGAAAAAACAGAAGGTGAAGTGGAGGAGAAAGAAGAGAATTAAAAAATAATAATAACAATAATAAATAAGGAAAAATATAGGAAGAGTAGGGAGATGGAAGGAAAGAGAGAAAAAAATACAGAAGAGGACGAAGTGGAGAACAAGAATAGGGAGATGGAAGGAAAAGAAAACGGAAGAGGGCGAAATGAAGAATAGGGAGAGAGAAGAAAAAGAAAAATGAGAAAAGGACGAACTGGAGGAGGAGGAAGAAGCGAACAGCAGGAACGCAAAGACATCACTCTTTCTCTCTCTCTCTCTCTCTCTCTCTCTCTCTCTCTCTCTCTCTCTCTCTCTCTCTCTCGCTCTCTCTCTCTCTCTCTCTCTATCTCTCTCTCTCTCTCTCTCTCTCTCTCTCTCTCCCGCCTCCTCCTCCTATGAGATGATACTCGGAATCGTAATATACAAAGTGGAATATTATTTTTCCTCCTCTCCCCCCCCTCCCTCATTTTTTTCTATTATTCCTCCTCCTCCTCCTCCGAGTCCCCTGGGGTAATGGCGATAGTGTTAACCTCCTAAGACGCCCTGTGTTCCTTGAAATAAAAAGGAAGAAATAATGGTCGTTGTTTTTTTGCGGATTCCCCCCGGGGGCGTTGGCGAAGGGGGGGGGGGGGTTTACAGCTGATTGCGTTTGTTGGCTTTTTGTTTTCGGTTTGTTGTTGTTGTTGATATTGTTTTTTTTTTGTTATTGTTGTTTTTATGTTTGTTGGTTGTTGTGATCAAGTTGGTAGAAAATGGAGTAAGGGAGAGATAAATGAGAGGGAGAGAGGGAGAGGGAAAGGTAAAGGGAGAGAGAATGAGAATGAGAGAGAGAAAAAATGAGAGAAAAAGAGAGAGAGAAAATGAGTGAGAGAGAGAGAGAGAAAATGAGTGAGAGAGAGAGAGAGACAGTGAGAGAGAGAGAGAGAGAGAGAGAGAGAGAGAGAGAGAGAGAGAGAGAGAGAAGAGAGAAAGCAGAGAGAGAGAGAGAGGGGGGAGGAGAAACACAGGGGCCGCTGAACTGACTCCATCCCGGCAATGGTCGAACACCTGGAAAATGTGTTCCAGAAGATGGAGGTGGGGGTGGTGGAGAGGGGAGGGGGAGGGGGAACGGTGGAGGGAGGAAATGAAGGAAGGAGGGGGAAGGAGAAGAAAATGGGGTGGAGGATGGTGGAGGGAGGAGATGAAGGAGATGATTGGTCGGTGGGGTGAGGGAGGGAGAATGTTGGAGGGGGTGGAAGAGTGGGAGGGGGTGGAGGGAAGGGATGGAGAATATTAGAAGGGGGGGATAGGAGAGTGGGTTGGAGAATGTTGGAGAATATTGGAGGGGGAACTGAGGCGTATCTGTGGCGATCAGCTGGGCCGGAGGATCGCAGGCGTGGGCGTAGGCGGTCGCCGCGTGGGTGTGTGTGTGTGTGCGTGTGTGTGGTGGGTGTGTGTGTGCGTGTGTGTGGTGGGTGTGGGTGTGAAGAAGAAGAAGAGGAGGAGGAGGAAGAAGAGGAGGAAGAAGAAGACCATAAAGTGAAGAAGATGAAAAAAATAGAAACAAGATGAGGAGAAGGAGAAGGAAAGAGACAAAAATAGCGACATGTGGACAGACAGACACAGACAGACAGACAGATCGACATACAAACAGACCAATAGACAGATCGACAGACAGACAGACAGACAGACATACACACCGACAGACATACAAACAGACCAACAGACAGACAGACAGACAAACCGACAAGCAGACAGACAGACAGACAGACAAACAGACCAACACACATACAAACAGACCAACAGACAGACAGACAAGTAGAGAGTTCTTCGAGAAAGCTCCAGGAATTCGCGCGAGGGAGAGAAATGGAGTCGCCGAGGAAGATCCAGGAGGGCGCGAGGAACGACGGGGATATAGATTGAGATTATTTATGTCTCGGTCTGACTGTCCTCGGTGAATGAGAGGAGGAGGGAGGGAGGGAGGGAGGGGATGGGGGGGGGGAGGGGGGAAGGGGGGGAGGGGGAAGGGGTTGGAAGGGAGGGGGAGTGGAGATGGAGGGGGATGGAAGGGAGGGAGGGACGGAGAGATGGGAGGAAGGGAGGGAGGGGGAACGGAGGGGATGGGAGAGGTGGGGGAAGGGGAGGGAGGGGGAGATGGGGAGGGGATGGAGAGGGAGAGAGAGGGGGAAGGGGAGTGGGAGGAGGATTAGGTGGGAGAGAAGAAGGGAAGGAGGGAAAGGGTTAGGGAGGGGTGGGGAGGGAGAGGGATAGGAGGAGATAGGGAGGAGGAGGAAGAGTGAGAGGAAGGGAGGTAGGGAGAGGGAGGAGTAGGGTTAGGGAAAGGGATATAGAGAATGGGAGAGAAAGAAAAGAAAAGAAAGAAAGAAAGAAAGAAAGAAAGAAAAGAAAAGAAAGAAAAAAGAAAAAAAAGAAAGAAAAGAAAGAAAAGAAGAGAAAAGAAAAGAAAAGAAAAGAAAAGAAAAGAAAAGAAAGAAAAGAAAAGAAAAGAAAAGAAAAGAAAAGAAAAGAAAAAGAAAAGAAAAGAAAAGAAAAGAAAAGAAAAGAAAAGAAAAGAAAAGAAAAGAAAAGAAAAGAAAAGAAAAGAAAAGAAAAGAAAAGAAAAGAAAGAAGAGAAAGAGAGAGAGCGAATGCATTCAACGGGACCAAGCTGCGAGACCAGAATAAGCTCGAACCCTCCATTAAGTGGCGAAGCTCAGCTAACGGTAAATTAATCTACATAATTTTTCCCCCCTTTTCTGAGCAGGAAATTGTGCCAGAAATCCCTATTTTCTTATTTTTCGCTTTATGTATTATGAAGATATTTATTTATTTATTATTTGTATTTGTTTTAAGATTAGATACATTTTTATTTATACATATTTATAGATATCTATATATATTTATATATTTATATATATTTATATTTATCTTATACATATTTATTTTTATCTTTTTTAGAGGGGGAGAAAGTATTATATTGATTGGAAATTTACCGGTGCGTGACTCGAAAGTAAAGTAAAGAAAGAAGGAAGAGAAAAAAAGGAAAAAGGAGATAAAACGGTGATCTGCGCGGGAGACTGAAATAAGAGGATTATATCGGAAAGGAAAGACATTTCTTTTGCCGTAGAGCGAGTCGAGTCACCATTTTCCGAGGACGTATATCCGTCTATTTATCTATGTGTGTATGTGTGTGTGTGTGTGTATGTATGTGTATGTGTGTGTGTGTGAATGTGTGAATGTGTGTATATATGTATGTATGTTTGTATGTATGTGTGTATGTTTGTATGTATGTGTATGTGTGTGTGTGAATGTGTGAATGTGTGTATATATGTATGTATGTTTGTATGTATGTGTGTATGTTTGTATGTATGTGTATGTGTGTGTATGTGTGTATGTATGTGTGTATGTTTGTATGTATGTGTATGTGTGTGTATGTGTGAATGTGTGAATGTATGTGTGTATGTATGTGTGTATGTATGTATACTTAAAAGTATGTATACATATATATATATATAAATGTATGTATATAGTTATGTATATATATATATATATATATATATATATATATATATATTGAGAGAGAGGGACAGACATAGACTGTCCGAAAAGCATTAATAAACATCGAAAGAAGTGAAAAAGACGTTGCAGGGTGGGGGGGGGGGCGGGGCGATAGGCGATTTTGCAAGTCATTTTCTCCTCATGTCTTGAAGACGAGACAAGCCGTCGAAGGGGAAGAAAGGGAATATTATTTGAGGATCAGCTTTTTAAAACGGCTTTTTGAGGCGTTAAAAGGCTCTTGGCTGACCTCCTTCCCCCCCCCACACACACACACAACTGCCCCCTCCCTCCCTACCCCTGCTCCTCTCTCTCCACCTCCCGTGCCCCCTACTCCTAACCCCCACTCCCTCCACCCCTTACCCCTCTTCTTCCACCCCAACTCCCTCTCCTCCCTCCCTCCCTTTCCCTTCTCCCCCACCAACCCCCACTTCTCCCTCCCCACCACCCCACCTCTCCCCCTTCCCCCTATCTCCCAGTACCCCCACCTCTCCCCCTTCCCCATCCTTCCCCCTCTCCCCCTTCCCCATCCTTCCCCCTCTCCCCCTTCCCCATCCTTCCCCCTCTCCCCCTTCCCCATCCTCCCCCCTCTCCCCCTTCCCTCTCGATGGGAAACATCCAAGACAAATAATGCTTTATTACAAAAGATATATTTGATGTTATTTTATCCTTGTTTTACACATATAATTTTCGAAATCATTCTTTATATATATATTTTTTTTTATTTTCATCTATCTCTTTTATGATTCCTTGTGTTTTTTATTATTGTTTGTATATTTTAGATAATTTTTATATATGTTTTTTGTTTTCGTTATATATATATATATATATATATATATATATAATATATATATATATATATATATATATATATATATATATATATATACTGTATATATTTTTTTTCTTTCTTTCTTGTTTCTTTTTTTTTTCTTCTTCTTTTTATTATAATCTTATATTGTGTTCGTCGTTCATGTCTCCCAAGGGACTATTATGTACCCTTGACTTTTTAAATATATGTCAAGACGATTTTTTTTGTTTTTCGTCGGAAAATCATATATTTTTATTTTTTTTTTCTTTCTTTTTTCTTTTTTTATCATATCTTTAATAATTATTTTTGTTCTGCCGACGTCAGGGCCGACCTCTTTTGTAGATATATACTAATAAACCCTTCCCTTTTATTTTTATATATGTCTATTCTTTTAGTATTCTATGTAATTATTTTTATATATTTTTTTAGTATTCTATATAATTATCTTATATATTTTTTTGTATTCTTGATAATTATTTTTTTTTATATATGTATATTTTTTTAGTATTCTAGTCCATTATTTTATATATATTTTTTGTATTCGAGATAATTATTTATGTATATATATATATATATATATATATATATATATATATATATATATATATATTTAGTATTTTAATCGATTCTTTTATATATATATTTTTTAGTAATCTAGATGATTATCTTTTATATATATTTTTAGTATTCTAGATAATTATTTTTTACATATATATTTTTTTAGTATTCCAGTCGATTCTTTTATATATATTTTTTAAGTATTCTAGATAATTATTTTATATGTATTTTTTTCAGTATTCTAGAAAAAAAAAAATTTTCATTTTTTTTTTAGCCTTCCATTCGATTCTCTTTTTGTCCCAAACGGCGTCCCTCCCGCGTCCTCTTCAGGGCCGATTAATGGTAATTCCATGCAAGGGACGTGTCCGGCCCGAAGGCTCCCGAGGGACCGTTTCTCAATAGACGGACAAAAGAGGGCCGCTGCTTTCTCGGACGTCCATCAGGATATGAGGTCTTCGCTCGGAGGAGGGAGGGAGGGAGAAGGGAAAGGGTATGCGTGTGTGTGTGTGTGTGTAATGTATATGTATGTATGTATGTATGTATGTATATGTGTATATATATATATATATATATATATATATATACATATGTATATATATATATACATATGTATATATATATACATATGTATATATATATATACATATATATGTATGTACATGCAAATATATATGTGTGTGTGTGTGTGTGCGTGTGCGTTATATGAGAGAAAGAGAGAGAGAGAGAGGGGGGGGGAGGGGGGGGGGAGATGAGAGAGTTTTTCATTCTTTTTTTCTTCTTTCATGGGCGTAGAAACAATGTTATGTTTCAGCTGGTCGTGAATCTCGGCTTTAGTTATTACTATTATTTTTATTGTTGTTGTACTTCTTATTATCATTATTATCATCATCATCATCATCATCATCATTTCCACACTTTTTTTTTCCAAGCAGAGCCATTCCTTCAGTCAATCAGCTGATCTTTGTTTTGGATTCGCAGCCCCACGTCCCCGGGTACA
>NC_091576.1:30092775-30095275 GCF_042767895.1 Penaeus vannamei
AGGAAAAGAAATTAACTTTTTTTTAAGCCTATTTCCCCGGCGTGAATATGAGAGCAAATATGCCATCTCGCCAGCACGGAACCTCACAATACAGACCAAAAGGGATGTTGGATGTCGGTGGTGCAGCAGGAGGGGTGGGGGGGTGGGGGTGGGGGTGGGGGGAGACGCGGGGTTAGCAGACATGGGGTGGAGGGGACAGGGGAGGAAGAGGAGATGGTTGGGGGAGAGAGGGAGAATAGAGGGGAGAGGGAAAATGGAGAGGAGATTGTTGGGGAGAGGGGAAGAATAGAGGGGAGAGGGAGAGAGGGAGTAAAATGGAGAGGAGATTGTTGGGGATTGGGGAAAGATTGAGGGAAGAGGGAAAGGGGAGAGAGGGAGGGAAAAGGAGAGGAGATTGTTGGGGAGAGGGAAAGGGGAGAGAGGGAAGAAAAAAGAGAAGGAGATTATTAGGGAGAGGGAAGGAGGAGAGAGGGAGATTGATGGGGAGAGGGAAAGAGGGAAGAGTTAGAATAGAGGGGAGAGTGGAAAAGAAAAGGGGGAGAGGAGGGTTACAGAGAGAAGAAAGGAAGAGGGAGAGCGGAGAGAGGGAAAAAAAGATGAGAGAAAGAAAAGATAAGGAAGAAGGTAAGAGGAAAGATGGAATGGAGAAGGGAAGAAGAGAGAAGGAGAATAGAAAGAAGGGAAGAAAATAGAAAGTAGAAGAGAAGAGAAGAGAAGGGAGAAGGGAAGAAAAGAATAGAATAGGAAAGAGAGGCGAGGAGAAGAGAGGAGGTGGTTTCAGATATAAAAAATAAGGCGAAAGAGATTGATGATAATGCGTGCAAGGTGGGATGGAAAATAAACAGAGGAGAAGGAAAGGGGGTACATGAGAGGGAAAAAATGAAAGGAGGGAAAAGAAGAGAGAGGAGAGAAAGGGGTAGAGATGGACCTCGAGGGAAGAATAAGAAATAGTAAAGACAAAGAAAAATGAATACGAGAAAAAATGAAACAGGATGGAAAGAGAGAGAGAGAGAGAGAGAGAGAGAGAGAGAGAGAGAGAGAGAGAGAGAGAGAGGGGGGGGGGGGAGGGGAGAGAGAGAGAGAGAGAGAGAGAGAGAGAGAGAGAGAGAGAGAGAGAGAGAGAGAAAGTCGGATTCTAAGACCGCGGCGAAAGCAAGAAACTAAAGAGAGAGAAAAAAGAAATAGATAAAAGTAAAGAGTTAGACCAGAAGAAGAAAGATAAATAGATGTGACTGCAGAAGAAAAGAAAGAAAGAGATAAAGAACAGAACAGGAAGAAGAAATTCGGAAAGGAGTTAATGATGAGAATGATGATGACGAAGGTGGTTGAGGTGATGATGACGATGGTGACGATAATGATGATGATAATGATGGTGATAATGATAATGATGGTGAAGATGATGATGATGATGATGATAATGATAATGATGATGATGATGATAATGACGATGATAATGATAATGATGATAATAATAATGATGATGATGATGACGATGTTGATAATGCTTATTATGAAAATGGATAGATATGCCAAGATTAATCCCAAAGATAAGGCTAAAATAATATAGACATAATTAACAGTATTACTTTAAGGGCTATAATTACACGGGGAACGTATTGGAAATCGCCATTATTAGTAGCGAGGATTAGAGCATTACCCCGGCCTCTACAGCACTGATATGAATAGCAGTTATAATGGGACAATAGCGAGCAGCATAATGGGCGTGAACTTGGCATGAATGGAGCTAAAATTCGACCTTTAACCGAGGCTGAACTCTGACCGGATTCGGGGCCGTTTACCATCGTGTACTTTCATGGAGTTTGTCATTTCAGGTTTAGGGGTTTGTGGGGTTTTGGTGTTTGGGGGTTCGTTGGAGGTGGATTTGGCATGGGGTTGATATGAGTTTGACGTGGGTTTGGCTTAAGTTTGACGTGAATTCGGTCTAAGTTTGACGTGGATTCGGTCTAAGTTTGACGTGGATTCGGTCTAAGTTTGACGTGGATTCGGTCTAAGTTTGACGTGAATTCGGTCTAAGTTTGACGTGAATTCGATCCACGTTTAACATGAAATAAACCAAACTTTGACAGGAATTCAACCTAACTTCAACTAAACTTTAACATGAATTCAACTGAACTTTAACTTGAATTCAAATTCAGTTTAACACGGATTCAACCTAAATTTAACATGGATTCAGCCTAAATATAACATGAAATCGACCTAAATTTAACATGGATTCAGGCTAAATATATCATGAATTCGACCCAAATTTAACATGAATTCAACCTAACATCAACATGAATTTAGGATGATTTAGACATGAATTTAGGATGTTTTTTTTACATGAATTTAGGATATTTTTTTTAACATGAATTTAGGATATTTTTTAACACGAACTTAGGATGATTTTGACACGAATTTAGGATGATTTTAACATGAATTTAGGATGATTTTGACACGAATTTAGGATGATTTTAACACGAATTTAGGATGATTTTAACAC
>NC_091576.1:30102775-30105275 GCF_042767895.1 Penaeus vannamei
TCTCCTTGTCACCTTTTATCGTAATCTTTCGTAAATATTATTCGTTTGCGAATTATTTCCGTTATCATTTTCGTAGAATTTTTCCGCTGTCTATTTTTCCGCGTCAGAATAGACACAAAAAATTCCCGCTCGCTCATTTTTAGACACATATTTATTTTACATTTTCGATACAGACATTGTTTCCGGTCTTTGAAAAGCTCCAAATTTGCATATTAGTAATTTGCTCTCCAACAAATGCATTTTTTCTCTCTCTGCTTTGTTTTTTTTTTTTTTTTTTTTTTTTTTTTAATTCTTTCTATCTTTTTTATTATTTGGTTAATGGAAGATCAATATTTTAATGATACGAAAAAAATAGATTTATATAGATTGGCAATACTTTGGCCCGTTTTGACCCCGGGGATTCGGAGTGAAAGAAGGAAGAAGGAAGAAGAAAGGAGGGAATAGCGAAGGAGGGAAGGAGGTGGGAGAGGGAATGAAGAACAGGTGAGGAGGAAGGAGGGAAGGGAAGTAGAGGAGGAGAGGGAGAGAATAGGTAGAGAAGAAAGGGAGAAAGATCGAGAGAGAGAGAGAGAGAGAGAGAGAGAGAGAGAGAGAGAGAGAGAGAGAGAGAGAGAGAGAGAGAGAGAGAGAGAGAGAGAGAGAGAGGGCGAGCGAATGTTAGAGAGGGAGAGAGAAAAGTAAAGAGAGAAAGCGGAAATTATAGAAAGAAGAAAAAAAGACATAAAATAAAAAAATGAAAAAAAATAAAAAAAGAAGAAAGATTAGAAAGAAGCGAAACAGAGCCTCCTTATCGCATCCTTCCTCCCCCCACCCCACCCCACCCCCACCCCACCCCCTATTTCCTGCCGTCGCCTCCTACGCCCATCCACAACGCCTCCTTCCTCGAACCACCGCGAGAGGGCCCCCGGACACGACCCCCCCTCCCCCTGGAAGAACACCTTGTGGCGAACGATTAGGAAACAAGAGCGAAAAGAAATAAAACTCGAGGACTGGCGAAGGAAAGCGTGTGTGTTTTTTCTTTCTTTCTTTTTTTTTTCTTCTCCGTCTTTGTCTTATTGTTATTATTATCATTATTGTTGTTGTAATTATTATTCCTCATCTTCTTTTACGTCTTTTTCTTCTTCGTCTTCTACTTCTTATTAGTTTTGTTATTATTATTATTATTATTATTATTACTATTATCATTATATTATTATTATTATTACTATTATCATTATATTATTATTATTATTGTTATTATTATTGTCATCATTATTATTATCGTTATTATTATTATTATTATTATTATTATTAATTAATTATCACTATTATTATCATTGTTATTATTCGCCTTTTTCACCTTCTCCTCTTCCTCCTTCTTCTTCTTCTTCCTCATCTTGAAAAGGCCATCGTCTTGCTGGTCCTCCTTGGCATCAGCTGATTCCTCCTTCCTGCCCCTCGGTGTCGGTTCATTTGTAGTGATTCTGTTTACCTTTTTGTCCTTTTTATCTCCCCCTTTCTTCTTCCCTCTTTCTCCATTTCTTCTTTCACTTCCCTCCTTCTATTCCCTCCTCCTTCCTCCCCCACTTCATCATCCTCTTCCTATTTCTTATTCCTCAACCCGCTCCACCTTATCCTTTTCCTCCTCCCGCTCTTCTTCTTCTTCTTCCTCCTCCCCCTCTTTCTCATCTTCCTCCTCTGATTCTTCCTCTTCCTCCTCCAATTCCTCATTTTCCTCATCTTCCTCCTCCAATTCCTCCTTTTTCTCATCTTCCTCCTCCAATTCTTCCTTTTTCTCATCTTCCTTCTCCCTCTCCTCTCCTCCTTCTGCTTTTGTTCTTCTTCTTCCTCCTCCTCCTCTTATTCTTCCTTCTCTTCCTCCTTTCCCTCATCTTCTTCCTCCTCCTCCCCGTGCCCCGACCTTTGTGTGAATGCAATTTGTCTGCACTATAAACAGGGAGGCGGGCGAAGGGAGGCGAATGGGGGAATGGGAGAAGGGAAAGGGGAATGAGGAATGAGGGAAAGTGGCGTGTTTTCGTCAGGGAGTCAATGATGGAGTTATTTGCAACATTGATGGAGACGATCCTTGCTCCCTCTCTCTCTCTCTCTCTTTCTCTCTTTCTCTCTCTCTCTCTCTTTCTCTCGTGTCTCTGTCTGTCTCTCTCTCTCTCTCTCTCTCTCTCTCTCTCTCTCTCTCTCTCTCTCTCTCTCTCTCTCTCTCTCTCTCTCTCTCTCTCTCTCTCTCTCTCTCTCTCTCTCTCTCTTTCTCTCTCTTTCTCTCGTGTCTCTTTCTCTCGTCTCTCTCTCTCTCTCTCTCTCTCTCTCTCTCTCTCTCTCTCTCTCTCTCTCTCTCTCTCTCTCTCTCTCTCTCTCTCTCTCTCTCTCTCTTTATCTCATTCCCTTGTTTAAAACCGGGTGAAAGTTTTTTCTGGTCGCTCTCACCCGTGCATTCATCCATCCACTCACCCAATCACTCATCCATTTACTCACTCGACCACTTATCCATTCAATCATTCACCCA
>NC_091576.1:30110275-30115275 GCF_042767895.1 Penaeus vannamei
TTTGGATTTTTAGGTATAAAAAATGATCGTGAAAAAATAAAGAAAATGAAAACAATCAAACAAAAAACATAAGACCGTCATGTAAAAAAAATATATATATATACATATGTATGTTTAGAAGAACCTCGTGTCAAGAGGACCCCCCCCCCCCGCCCTTGGCCAAAGGAACCCAACACCACGAGGACCCCACTTCCTGCCGGGGGAGGGGGGGAGGGGGGGGGGGAGGGTCCTCGCCGCCGTCGGTCTCTCCAGGCGAAGGACGGACGGCCTCGCCCCTCGGTCCTGCGAGGAGGGGGCGCCGCTCCCCCTGGCAGGATTGCGGTATTGAATTCCTGTTCCGGGAATTATGTAAAGAAGGAAAAAATGCTAGTTAGGTTCGCGTTTATTATTCCCTGGCGTCGCTGCTTTTGTCGGGATGGATAGGGTGGGTGTGGTTATTAGTGTTTGTTTGTGTGGGTGTGTGTTTGTTTGTGTGTTGTGTTTGTTTGTTTGTACTTGTTTGAGTGTGTGGTGTGTGTTTTTTTGTGGGTTACGTGTTTTTTGTGTGTTATGCGTTTTTGTGTTTGTTTGTGTGTGGTGTTTTTTTTGTGTGTATGTGTGTTTGTGCTTGCACGTGTATGTGCTTATGCATATGCGTTTGTGTGTATGTGCATGAATATGTATGCCCTGGCGTGCGCATACAGTCCTACCAGTCAAGCGTTGATAGAGATAAAAAAAAAGGAAAAAAAAAAACATATCACTGATTGACGGGCGTACTGTGCTGTGAAAATGGAAAATCAAGTTCAATAGGTCGAGCGTTGACGTAAACTGTAACCCCGTGATGGAGTGACATGGCGTGTGTTTTTTGTTGTCTGTATATATGTATTTTTCGTGTTTTTTTTGTTTTATTTTTCGTTTTTTTTTCCACGTTTTTTTTTTTTTATGCCAAGGGCTGTATATGTTTTTTTTCGTGTTTTTGCTTCTTTTTTTTTACGCGTTTTTTTGTTTTTTGTTTTGTTTTGTTTTGTTTACGCCACGGGGCAACGATTTGGCAGCCGTGACGTCATACCAAGCGCGGTTTGTCAGGCGTGTCCAGGTCGAGCTGCAAAAAGAGACAGAAAGAAAGAACAAAAGGACGAAAAGAAAAAAATAGAGAAAAAATGAGAAAAAGTAAAAGGGAGATAAAAAGAAAGAAAAAGAAAAAAAGAAGGTAAGAAAAGAAAGAAAAAAATGGAGAAAGAAAAGAAAGAAAGAAACAAAGATAAAAAAAATATAGAGAAAAAAAAACAAAGAAAGAAAGAACGAAAGAAAAAATAAACGAAAAAAAAACAACAAAAAAAAACGAAGAAAACAAAACAAAATCAGTCAGAAGGCAGTCTATAAAAAGCGACAGGCTCTGTGTTCGCGGAGAGCCACAGAGACAGTATGGATCTTGACCGTGGAGGGAGGCCGTGGTTGCGTGCAGCACTTGCAATCACAGGTAATAATGGATTGCAACGGTATTTAAGTTTTTTTTTTTTTTTTTTTTTTTTTTGGGGGGGGGTGATGAGAATGGGCAGATAAAAACGGTATTTAACTTTTTAATTTTTTTGGGGGTGGGGGGTGATGAGAACAGGCAGATAAGTGTAATTACATGAATAGAGAGGGGGGAGGCGAGGAGGAAGGGGAAAGAGAAGGAGGAGGAGGGAGAGGAAGGAGGAGGAGGAGGGAGAGGAAGAAGAGGAGGAGAGAGAGGAAGAAGGAGGAGGGAGAGGAAGAAGAGGATGATGAAGAAGAAAAAGAGGAGGAAGAAAAGAAGAGAAAAATATCAAGGAAATCAGAAAGAAATGAAGAAGAGAAAAAAGAAATAGAAAACGAGATAGTGAAGAAAACACACACACACACATACAAATCACTGAAAGAATTTAGACCAACTTCAAAAAGATAATGATAACAAGATGAAAATAGAAAAGAAAAAGACAATAATTAAGATAAGATATTCCTCCCTATGGAAGATCCTGCATCTTCCTACACACAAACCAACAAATTAATTTATACTAACTTAAAAAAAAAAATAATAAAAAAAAATCAGTTCTTAAAAAAACAAAAACAAGTTCAGTAGCTCTTAAAAAACAAACAAACAAATAAAAATAACGTAAATGGAAAAGCAGAGAAACAGAATAAAGAAAACATAAAGATATTCCTCCCTATGCAACATCGTGCACCGTCGTCTCTGCAAAGGCGAGCGAAGGTCCCCCCCCCCCCCCGCCCGCCGTGTTTAGCAACTGCCCTCGCCGGCTCTGATTGGTCGATATATATTCACAAGAACTCGCTTTTTTTTTTCCTTGGAGGAGGAGGAGGAGGAGGGGGCGGGGAGGGAGGGGGGAGAGGAGGAAAAGGAGGTGGGGGAGGGAGAAGGAGGGGGGTGGGGAAGGGAGGAGGAGGAAAGAGGAGGGAGGGGGGGGGGAGGAAGAGGGGGTGGGAGGGAGGAAGAGGAGGAGGGGGAGGGGGAGGAAAAGGGGGTGGGAGGGAGGGAGGAAAAGGAGGTGGGAGGAAGGAGGGGAGGGGGAAGAGGAGGAAAAGGAGGTGGAAGGGGGGAGCGGGAGGGAGGAAAGGAGGAGGAGGAGGGCGGAAGGGAGGGAGGGAGGAGGAGGGGGCGGGAGGGAGGAGGAGGAAAAGAAGGGGGAGGGAGGGAGCAGGAGGAAAAGGAGGGGGCGGGAGGGAGGAAGGAGGAGGGGGAGGAGGAGGTGGGAGGGAGAGGGAGGAGGTGGAAAAGGAGGGGGAGGAGGGAGGAGGAGGAAAAGGGGGGGAGGGAGGAGGGGGAGAAACGGGGGTGATTTGTGATTTGGGGCTCACTGCGTGGGTGGATATCGGGGTGTTTGTTTTTGGTTTTTGTTTTCGTTGTTTTTTTATGTTGTTTATTTTTTCCGTTTTTTTTTTTTTTTGTTTTTTTTTTTCTCTCTTTTTCTCCCCTTATGCTTTTCTGCCTTTCTCTATCTTCTTTCTTCTCCACCCTCATTTTTGCTTTCCTCCCTTCCTTTTAATTTTCCTTCCCTCCCTCCTTTTTCATCCCTCACTCTCTCCCGCTCTCCCTCCTTTTCCCTCCATTTCCCATTCTTTCTCTACCTTTCCCTCTCTTTCTCTCATTTTCCTTCCCTCCCTTTCCCCCTCTCTCTCTCGCATTTTCCTTCCCTCCCTCTCCTTCTCCCTTTCTCTCATTTTCCTTCCCTCCCTTTCCCTCTCTCTCTCGCATTTTCCTTCCCTCCCTCTCCTTCTCCCTTTCTCTCATTTTCCTTCCCTCCCTTCACCTCCCCCCCTCCCTTTGTCCCTTCTTTATATCAGTAATTTGAGTCGAGCATTAATGGGAAGTATTCTTACATAGAAAATACAAGTGCAAATACAACAGAGATTTGTTGTGTCAGTAGTTGTTTTTGTTGTTATTGTTACTCTTGTTGTTATTGTTGGTGTTGTTATTATGATTATTGATGTTATGGTTTTTGTTGTTGCTGTTTTTATTATTTTTAGTATAATTGTTGTTGCTGTTGTTGTTGTTTTTAATATTACAATCATAGTTATTGTTATTTCCGTCATTATTATCATCTCTGTCATCATTCTCATATTTTTCATCATTATCATTATTGTCATCATCATTATTGCTAATCATCGTCATCATTATCATCATTATTGCTAATCATCGTCATTATTCTCAATCATCATTTTCATCATCATCATTCTCATCATCATTATTGTTCATCATCATCATCATCATCATTATTGTTAATCATCATCATCATTGTCATCATCATCATTGTTCATCATCATTATTGTTAATCACCATCATTGTCATCATTATCGTTAATTATCATCATCATCATCATCATCATCATCATCCTCATTACCATCATCATCCTCATTACCATCCTTTCACCATGGACGTCACGCCCACTATCAGCCTGCCAAGATTCGGGGCCCCGGGCGCTGGAAAACCTGGGAGAAACTGAGACCGAGGAAGGTGGCAGAAGTTTGTCTGAAGAGGCGTTGGCAGCTGCTATGTTGTTCGTGGGAGAAGTTGCGGCCGATAGAGAGGGAGGGAGGGAGGGAGGGAGGTGGGAGGGAAGGTGGGATGGAGGGGAGGGGGATGGAGGGAGGAGGGGGAGGAGGGAGGGAGAGAAGAAGAGAAGGGGGAGGGAGAGAAGAAGAGAAGGAGGAGGAGGAAGAAGGAGAGAGAAGAAAGGGAGGAGAGAGGGAAGAAGAAAAGAAGGGGGAGGGAGGGAGGGGGGAGATGTGGGCGGCAGATGAGGTGAGTCATGCAAGGTCAACTCCTAGTCCTAAAGGAAGGGGGGGGGGGTGAGTTCCGGGGGAGGGCTCAGGGGGTTGAACCCTGGGGGGAGAGAGGGAGGCCGAGAAGAAGGGAGGGAGGGGCGTGGAGGCAGGAAAGGAAGGAGGGGGAGGGGGGGAGGAGAGGCGACTTGTTATGGATTCGTGAGTGGCAATGCGTGTGGGAGTCTTCCCCTCCCCCCCCCTCCCCAATAGGGCGTGTGTGTGACCAAGGCAATGTTTATCCTCCTTTTTTTTTTTTTTTTGTCTGTCTGTCTTTACTCTTTCTTTATGGTTGTATCCTTGACCTCTTTTCTTTTCTTTTCGTTCGTCTCTCTTCTTCCTCTCTTGTATACCTCTTCTTTCGTTTCGTTTTCCTAGTTTTTTTCGTTTCTCTCCTCGTCCTTTTTTTGTGTTGATTTCTGTTCTCTTTCCTCCTACTCCCCTTCTTCCTCCTCCTCCTCCTCCTCCTCCTCCCCCTCCTCCTCCTCCTCCTATTCTTTCTCCTCCTCCTCCTCTTCCTGTTCTTCTTCCCCTCCTCCCTCCTCTGCCTATTCCTCTTCCTCCCATCCCCCTCCCCTCCTCCTCCACCTCTTCCTATTCCTCTTCCCCCATCCCCTCCCTCTTCCTCCTCTTACTCCTCCTCCTCCTCCTCCTATTCATGGCCATAAGCTCCAACAACAGCAACAGCATCGAATTTACACACACACACACACACACACACA
>NC_091576.1:30120275-30127775 GCF_042767895.1 Penaeus vannamei
AAGATTTCTCTCTCGCCGCTCCGCCTCCTTCCCCCCGGGGGCGAGCGAACACAGGGGGGTGGGGGTGGGGGCGGAGGGATGGGGGTGGGGTGGGGTGGGGTGGGGTGGGGGTAAGGGGGGAGTTCTCGTTCCTCTAATTTTTTTTTTTTTTTTTTGGGGGGGGGCTATTTTTTTCTATTTTAATTTGATTTTATTGATTTTTTTTATTTGTATGGGCGTGTTTATTCGCTTTTTTTTGTTTCGTTTATTTGTGTTTTCGTTTTTTTCTGTTTTCTTGTTTTTTTTATGTACTGTATAATGTACTTTTTTCTCTCTCTCTTTTGTTATGTTTTTCTTATTCTTATTAAAAATATATATATATTCTTCACGATTGGATATCTTTTTTTCCCAAGTATTTTTTTTTCTCTTTCCTTTTTTTTTCTTTTTTCTCTTTTTCTTTTTTCTTTTTTTTTTTTCCTTTTTCTTTCGGCTTAATGGTGAGATCGATGGCATGTCGGCGGGATAAGAAAAATGTGAAAGATTGAGAAGGAAAGGAGGATCGAACGAAAGATGGACGAGGGAGGGAAGAGGTTGGATTGAGAGGAAAGGGGGAGAGGAGGGGAGGGAGGATGGGAGAAAGGAGGGGGAGGAGGGAGGAGAGAGGAGAGGGAGGGGAGGGAGGGGGAGGGGAGGTCGAGGGGGAGGAAGTAGAGGGTTGGGGGAGGGAGAGGGAGAGGGAGGGGAGGAAAGGGGAGGGGGAGGGAGGGAGGGGAGGGAGGAAGGGAGAGAGGGAAGGGGAGGGGTTGGGGGAGAGAGGAGAGGGAGAGGGGAGGGAGGGAGGAAGGGAGAGAGGAGAGGGAGGGAGGGGGAGAGAGGAGAGGAGAGGGGGAGGGAGGGGGAGGGGAGGTCGAGGGGGAGGAAGTAGAGGGTTGGGGGAGGGAGAGGGAGAGGGGAGGATGGCAGAAGAGAGGAGGAGGAAAGGAGAGGGGAGGAGGAGAAAATTGAGAGAGAGGAAAGAGAGAGAGAAGGAGAGATATAGAGCGGGGGAAGTATAGGGGAGGAGGAAAAGGAGAAAGGGAGCATGAGAAGAGAAAATTGGGAGGGGGGGTGAGGGGATGGTTGATAGGGAGGGACAGACAGTCAGACAGACAGACAGACAGACAGACAGACAGACAGACAGACAGAGACAGAGAGACGTGCCGCAGAAACCAGGGAAGGTACGAGGGAGGGGAAAGAAAGAAATAAGATAAATCAGAGAAACGGAGGGAAGGAAGGACAGCGAAAAAAAAAATATCCGCGGCTAATAGTAGCCATACAAGATCGCCGGACTGGAATATGCATGAGAATATTGGGTTAATACTCGACCCTCCTCTCTCCCTGGCACTGGATGGGCATCTTGTCATGGCCGGGGTCGGGTTTATCATTCCTTCTTTCTCGCTGTGTTTCTCCGTCTGTCTGTCTCTGTCTGTTTATCTCTGCCTGTTTATCTTTATCTGTCTATCTCTGTCTATCTCCTATCTGTCTATCTCTGTTTGTATATATTTATCTCTCTGTCTATATTTGTCTGTTTTTATCTGTCTGTCTGTATCTGTCTATCTCTGTCTATCTCTATCTGTCTGTCTTTATCTATCTCTGCTGTCTTTCTTTATCGCTCCATCTCTGTCTGTCTATCTCTATCTGTCTATCTCAATCTGCCTATTTGTATATCTCTTTGGTAGTCTGTATGGATAGTATTTCTTCTGTCTTTCTTTCGCATTTCTTCCCCTCACTCTGTGTATTTATCTGCTTCTCTCTCTCTCTCTCACTCACTCACTCACTCACCCACTCATTTACTCACTCACTCACTCACTCACTCACTCACTCACTCACTCACTCACTCACTCACTCACTCACTCACTCACTCACTCACTCACTCTCTCTCTCTCTCTCTCTCTCTCTCTCTCTCTCTCTCTCTCTCTCTCTCTCTCTCTCTCTCCTTCCCTCACACTCTCTCCCCTCCCCTTCTTTTTATGTTTCCCTTTTCCCTTTGTTGATTAACCCTCTCATTTACTCACACATCCTCTCACATTCACTTTTCCCCCTCAGTCTGCCTTTTCACTGTTCTTCCTTCCCCTCTCCCTTTCCCCTCTCTCTTTCCCCTCTCCCTTCCCCTTTCCCTTTCCCCTTTCCCTTTCCCTCTCCCTTCCCTTTTTCCTTACCATTCTAATCAGCATCCCCTTATCTCCTCCACCGCGAGTCTCTTCCTCCTTCCCTCCCTCCCCCATGGCTCTGTTTCACCTCCCCCCCCCCTTTCTCCGTGGTAGTGGGGTTCCCTCCTTCCCCTGTGGCTCCGTTTCAACCCCCCTCCCCCCGTGGTTGGCAATATCACAGGTAGTGGGGATCTCTCCTTCCCCTGTGGTTGGCAATATCACAGGTAGTGGGGATCTCTCCTTCCCCCGTGGTTGGCAATATCACAGGTAGTGGGGTTCCCTTCAGCGTCCGTCCGTGGAGGGAGGCCATGGGTTGTGCTAAGGCGAGGGGAATTAACAGGACAGGGGAGAGGGAGATCAAAGATGGTATTGGAGTGTCGTCCCCCCAGAAGCCGCGCTCTGTAAAGATTATTGGCATGTCTGTGAGACCTTTTCCCTTTTTTTTTAATCTTTCTTTTTTCCTCTCTCTCTCTCTCTGTCTCTCTCTCTCTCTCTCTCTTTCTCTCTCTCTCTCTCTCTCTCTCTCTCTCTCTCTCTCTCTCTCTCTCTCTCTCTCTCTCTCTCTCTCTCTCTCTCTCTCTCTCTCTCTCTCTCTCTCTCTCCCTCTCTCCCTCTCTCCCTCTCTCCCTCTCTCCCTCTCTCCCTCTCTCCCTCCCTCCCTCCCTCCCTCCCCCTCTCTCTCTCTCTCTTCCGCGTTTTGTTGTCGTTTGATCACCAGGTTTGTCGGAAGGAAGTGGGGGGTGTAAGAATAGGAGAAAGTGTTGTGGATACGTGTTGTTTGAAGTTGTTAAGTGTAGTCAGAGGGTGAGAGTGGTTCAAAGGGCGCTGTTTGGCGAGGGAACTTGGCTCCTCAGGGTGTCTTGGAAGGCAGGGAGCGAGCGGAGAAGGCCGAGCGGAGCCTTTGAGACCCGGATGTAAATCTCCGTGTCGGTGGTCGCGTGTTCTAAACTTGTGGGGATTGAGGTCCGAGGGATCGCGCAGGTAGTGAAATGCGGGTTGTCGGGACCGTAGAGTTACATGACCACACTGGACGTTTTTTTTTTTTTCTTTTCTTTTTCTTTCTTTCTTTCTTTCTGTCTTTCTTCTTATTATTATTATTATTATTTTTCTTTTTTTTCTTCTTCTTCTTCTTCTTATTATTATTATTATTATTATTATTATTATTATTATTATTATTTTCTTGGCGAAGCTCCTCCTTCGTAGTGGAAGGTTCAGCTGAATGAAATTACAATAACAGCGTATTAAATTTTTTTTTTCTTCATCGTCCATGCGTATGAAATGAAAATGCTTTGAAATAACTTTATTCGGTTTCATTTCAGAAGGAAAAGTTTTTGTATCCGAGTTGGCATATATAGACATCAGTATTCCGCATAACCTCTAAACTTTTGTCGTTTTTGTAACACGGAATTTTGTCGTTTTTGTAACACGGAATTTTGTCGTTTTTGTAACACGGAATTTTGTCGTTTTTGTAACACGGAATGTTGTCGTTTTTGTAACACGGAATTTTGTCGTTTTTGTAACACGGAATTTTGTCGTTTTTGTAACACGGAATGTTGTCGTTTTTTGTAACACGGAATTTTGTCGTTTTCGTAACACGGAATTTTGTCGTTTTTGTAACACGGAATTTTGTCGTTTTTGTAACTCGGAATTTTGTCGTTTTTGTAACACGGAATTTTGTCGTTTTTGTAACACGGAATTTTGTCGTTTTTGTAACACGGAATTTTGTCGTTTTTGTAACACGGAATTTTGTCGTTTTTGTAACACGGAATTTTGTCGTTTTTGTAACACGGAATTTTGTCGTTTTTGTAACACGGAATTTTGTCGTTTTTGTAACACGGAATTTTGTCGTTTTTGTAACACGGAATTTTGTCGTTTTTGTAACACGGAATTTTGTCGTTTTTGTAACACGGAATTTTGTCGTTTTTGTAACACGGAATTTTTTTTGTCGTTTTTGTAACACGGAATTTTATCGTTTTTGTAACACGGAAATTTGTCGTTTTTGTAACACGAAATTTTGTCGTTTTTGTAACACGGAATTTTGTCGTTTTTGTAACACGGAATTTTATCGTTTTTGTAACACGGAATTTTGTCGTTTTTGTAACACGGAATGTTGTCGTTTTTGTAACACGGAATTTTGTCGTTTTTGTAACACGGAATTTTATCGTTTTTGTAACACGGAATTTTGTCGTTTTTGTAACACGGAATTTTGTCGTTTTTGTAACACGGAATTTTGTCGTTTTTGTAACACGGAATGTTGTCGTTTTTGTAACACGGAATTTTGTCGTTTTTGTAACACGGAATTTTGTCGTTTTTGTAACACGGAATTTTGTCGTTTTTGTAACACGGAATGTTGTCGTTTTTGTAACACGGAATGTTGTCGTTTTTGTAACACGGAATTTTGTCGTTTTTGTAACACGGAATTTTATCGTTTTTGTAACACGGAATTTTGTCGTTTTTGTAACACGGAATTTTGTCGTTTTTGTAACACGGAATGTTGTCGTTTTTGTAACACGGAATTTTGTCGTTTTTGTAACACGGAATTTTGTCGTTTTTGTAACACGGAATTTTGTCGTTTTTGTAACACGGAATGTTGTCGTTTTTGTAACACGGAATTTTGTCGTTTTTGTAACACGGAATTTTATCGTTTTTGTAACACGGAATTTTGTCGTTTTTGTAACACGGAATTTTGTCGTTTTTGTAACACGGAATGTTGTCGTTTTTGTAACACGGAATTTTGTCGTTTTTGTAACACGGAATGTTGTCGTTTTTGTAACACGGAATTTTGTCGTTTTTGTAACACGGAATTTTGTCGTTTTTGTAACACGGAAATTTGTCGTTTTTGTAACACGGAATTTTGTCGTTTTTGTAACACGGAATTTTGTCGTTTTTGTAACACGGAAATTTGTCGTTTTTGTAACACGGAATTTTGTCGTTTTTGTAACACGGAATTTTGTCGTTTTTGTAACACGGAATTTTGTCGTTTTTGTAACACGGAAATTTGTCGTTTTTGTAACACGGGATTTTGTCGTTTTTGTAACACGGAATTTTGTCGTTTTTGTAACACGGAATTTTGTCGTTTTTGTAACACGGAATTTTGTCGTTTTTGTAACACGGAATTTTGTCGTTTTTGTAACACGGAAATTTGTCGTTTTTGTAACACGGAATTTTGTCGTTTTTGTAACACGGAAATTTGTCGTTTTTGTAACACGAAATTTTGTCGTTTTTGTAACTCGGAATTTTGTCGTTTTTGTAACACGGAATTTTGTCGTTTTTGTAACACGGAATTTTGTCGTTTTTGTAACACGGAATTTTGTCGTTTTTGTAACACGGAATTTTGTCGTTTTTGTAACACGGAATTTTTTTTTGTCGTTTTTGTAACACGGAATTTTATCGTTTTTGTAACACGGAAATTTGTCGTTTTTGTAACACGGAATTTTGTCGTTTTTGTAACACGGAATTTTTTTTTGTCGTTTTTGTAACACGGAATTTTATCGTTTTTGTAACACGGAAATTTGTCGTTTTTGTAACACGAAATTTTGTCGTTTTTGTAACTCGGAATGTTGTCGTTTTTGTAACACGAAATTTTGTCGTTTTTGTAACTCGGAATGTTGTCGTTTTTGTAACACGGAAATTTGTCGTTTTTGTAACACGAAATTTTGTCGTTTTTGTAACTCGGAAACCTCAAAGGGGTGTTTGTATTCCGTTTTTCCCGCGGAGTGAACACCATACACGAACGCATTAGTTCGCGGTGAGCAAAAACAATGTCCCTAATGACCACTTTTTTCTGCTTAATTCGTCCACTTTTCTCTTTTTTTTCAACTCCATAAACGAACACATTAGTTCCTGTGGTTCCAAAAAAAAAAAAAAAAAAAAAGAAGGTAGAACTTTTCTTTATCTTTAATTCCCTCTTTGTCTCTCTCTGTTTGTCTCGCTCGGCTTGGTTTTATTCTATAATAACCTTTTATTTTCTAACGGTAAGTTGACGTGGATTTTGAATGGGATTCCAGTGACATTTTTGATTTTGTTGTGCTGGAAAATGGATGTTGGACGGCGGGTTTTTATTTGCACGTTGCTTTTAGTTTTGTTTATTTATATATCATTAGTATGAATTATATTATTATTATTATTATTATTATTGTTGTTGTTATTTTTATCATTATTATCATCATCATTATTATTATTGTCATTATTATTATTCATATTATTAATATTATTGTCTTTATTATTATTATGATTATTATTATTATTATTATTGTTATTATGTAAATGTTGTAGTGCGAACTCTCTATAATTCTGAAATTGTTCTTTGTCCACGTCGGTAACATTTCTCTCACCTCCCCCCCTCCCCCCCCCCCCCGTCCATCTTGTTTGCTCTCCTGTCCTCCACTACATCTTGATAATAGACATTGATATTACTGAAGGGGTGGGGTGGGGGGTGGGGGGGTGAGCCGTTCGTCAATGGAGGCCCCAGATGGATCCGTTTAATTCGTTCCTCTTTAATGGTACACGTTCAGCAGGTTCCCCTTCGTGATATCTGCGTCCGTTCTTGTTCTCCTGCTCTTCCTTTCCTCACATTCGTTGTTCATTCTGTCTTTCTTTGTTTTTCTTTTTTCTTTTTGAGGGGGGAGGTCTTTGTCTTCCTCTGTTCTGTTTCAGTTTGTTTTCCTTTTTTTTTTCTCTCTCTCTGTCTCTCTATGTATCTATCTATCTATCTATCTATCTATCGATCATCCCCTCTCTTCCTCTCTTCCTCTCTCTATCTCTCTCTGTCTATCTTATCTATCTATCTATCGATCTCCCCCTGTCTTCCTCTCTCCTCTCTCTCTATCTATCTATCGATCGATCGATCGATCGATCGATCTCTCCCTCTCTTCCTCTCTCCTCTCTCCCACTCCCTCTCTCCTCTCTCCTCTCTCCCACTCTCTCTCTCCCACTCCTCTCCTTTCTCCTCTCTTCCACTCCTTCTCACCTCTCTCTCCCTCTCTCCTTTCTCCTCCCTGTGTTCTGTGTACAAGATAACCTCTAAACGCCCCCCACCCCACGAACTTTTTTCTTGTTTGTTTGTTTGTTTGTTTGTTCCGAGGGAATCTGAGACCCACCTGCCTTTGTCAGGAGCCGCCGTGTACGCAGGGTCATGTTTTATTCATTTTATTTATTTACTGAATCGGATCCGAACGAGCGGGGTTGTCTTATTTTATGCACGATTCGGTTACGTTTTTTTTTCGAATGGTTGGGGGGGGGTAGGGAGGGGTGGTGGGGGTAGGGAGGGGTGGGGGGGTAGGGAAGGTTTGAAAGGTTTGTTGTTGTTTTGGTATTGTTGGAGGGGGAGGGG
>NC_091576.1:30130275-30135275 GCF_042767895.1 Penaeus vannamei
TCTCCCCCCCCTATCCCACCCGCTAACCCCCCTCCTCTCCTCTCCACGGGACATCCCCGGCCGGAGTCAAGGCAATTTTCGCAATATTTGCAATAATATTCGCGAGCTCTTTCGAAAGCCCAGTGGACGGAGTGTGGAAGCTTTTGTTTTTGTTTTGTTTCCTGTGCGTCGATGTGCGAGATTCGGTGGGCCTTGTCTTTCGTTTTTTTCTTCTTTAGTTTTTTTTTCTTCTCCTTCTTCTAATCCTCTTTTTCCTTCTTCTTGTTCTTGTTCTATTCTTCTTTTTTCTTCTTCTTTTTCACCTTCTCCTCCTCCGTCTTGTTCTTGTTCTTGTTTTCTTCTCCTTCATCTTGTTCTTCTCCTCCTTCACCTCCTCCTTCTCCTTCTTTTTCTTCTTCTTTTTCTCCTCCTCCTCCTCCTCCTCCTTCTCCCCTCCCCCTCCCTCCCCCTCCCCCTCCTCCTTCTCCTCCCCTCCTTCACCTTCTCCTCCTCATCCTTTTTCTTCTTCTTCTTCTACTTTTTCAGTTTTGTAATGGCCTATTCTCTGGCTATAGATATATGAGGTGTACATGTAACCACACATGAACCCTGTTACTTTACATAACATAATGCGTTTCTTCTCTCAATCTCTCTCTCTATATATATCTATCTATCTGTCTCTATCTCCTCTCTCTCTCTTTTTAACGGAGGAAGGAACATTAACTCGCGAAAGAATAGTTAGACTCGAAGCATGTTAAGTAGCAAAGAACATGATGACTTAACACAGGTCTTGTAAGAGAAAAATAATCGATTTTGGTTACGATTTTGTAGGAGGAAAAAAAATGTCTAAATATACAGCAGGGTTATGGTGATGATGGTGATAGGTGAGCAGACAGTGTTGGGTTTGAATGAATGATGGAGAGAGAATGACATTGATCTATGTTGTTTCCTCAGAGCGTTGCTAACCAGTTCTGCCTGTGTGTGTGTGTGTGTGTGTGTGTGTGTGTGTGTGTGTGTGTGTGTGTGTGTGTGTGTGTGTGTGTGTGTGTGTGTATATATATATATATATATATGTACGTATGTTTGTATGTATGTATGTATGTATACATGCATTTGTATGTATGTATATATGTATGTGTGTATGTGAGTCTGTATGTGTTTTTTCTTATACATATGCATACACGCACGCATGTTTCTAAGTACACTTACATGTATGTGCACATTTTTTTTTTTTTTTTTTTTTTTACGGGAAGCAAAGCAAGCGCTCATCACAGCTGGATTATGATAGGCCAAGACACGCCCCATTTAAGACAGCGAGGTGCCAGATGCGCGAGAGTTGCCGCTTAATCATTCCCTGCCGCCCTATCGCTGTACGATCGAGTGGAGAGGAGTAGGAGGGAGGAAAGAGGGAAGAGAGAGAGAGAGAGAGAGAGAGGGGGGTGAAGAAAGAGGGAGAAAGGGAGAGGGTTGAAGGATTTGTCTTCCTCCTCTTCGACTTCTCTTTCTTTCTTTCTTTCTCTCTCTCTCTCTCTCTCTCTCTCTCTCTCTCTCTCTCTCTCTCTCTCTCTCACTCTCTCTCTCTCTGTATCCATCTATCTATCTATCTATCTCCCTCTCCCTCCCCTCCCTCTCTCCCTCCCTCCTCTCCCTCCCCCTCCCTCCCTCCCTCCCCTCCCCTCTCCTCCTCCCCTCCCCTCTCCTTCCCCCCCCTCCCCCTCCCCCCCCCCTCCCTCCCCCTCCCTTCCTTAAAAAGAAGAAAAAGAAAGAAAAAAAAAGAAAAGGAAAAATTGATTTAGAGAGATCGGTTGACAAGATACGATAGAGTTCGTAATGATATCTGAGCGATGTTGCAGTAATTGGATGTCTAGTTCCGGGTTGCAAAGGCGCCGTGGAGCAATGAGGAAAGCGGGATCTATTGAGAAGATATATATATATATATATATATATATATATATATATATATATATATACATATATATATATATATATATATATATATATATATATATATATATATATATATATATGTATGTATGTGTGTGTGTGTGTGTGTGTGTGTGTGTGTGTGTGTGTGTGTGTGTGTGTGTGTGTGTGTGTGTGTCTTATTATTATTATTTTTTTTTCTCCTCGGTCTGCTTCTGATCCTCCTTTTTCCCCTTCTTCTTATATATATATATATATATATATATATATATATATATATATATATATATATATATATATATATATATATATATATATATATATATATATATATATATATATATATATATATATATATATATATATATATATATATATATATATATATATATATATATATATATATATATATATATATATATGTATGTATGTATGTATGTATGTATATGAAATATATGTATACTTTTTTATACTTTTCTCTCTCTCTCTCTCTCTCTCTCTCTCTCTCTCTCTCTCTCTCTCTCTCTCTCTCTATATATATATATATATATATATATATATATATATATATATATTTTTTTTTTTTTTTTTTTTTTTTGAAATTTCTCTTTTTTTATATACCTTTCAAAACATTTCCATATCATTTCCTTGATGTGGACAGATACATGTCTATTTATTCTTTACAATTATATATTTTTAGGAATATCTTTTTTGAGTGTAATTCCTACAAACGTCTTTTTTCTCCGGTTATATATATATTTTTTTAGGAAAACCTTTTTGAAATATTTCCAAATAATATTCGTGATAAGGACAAAACCCTCCGGTTAGGATTTTTTTTTCTTCTTCTTCTTTCTCTCTCTCTCTTTCTTTTTTTTTTTTTTTTTGAGCGAATTTGTTATTCAGGATTAAGGAAAAAATCGTTTGGAAAACTTTTCCTCTGCCAGGATCTTTATATTTTCTAATTTTTTAATTCTTTATTTTATTATTATTTTTTTTACTTTTTAATTTATTTTATTTATTTATTTTATTTGTTTATTTTATTTTGTATTTTATTTGATTTCTTTATTTTATTTTATTTATTTATTATTATTATTATTTTTTTTTTTTTTGAGCGAATTTGATTAAGAAAAAAAACCTTGTTTGGATTTTTTTTTTCCCTTCGCATCGATTGGTCAATCGGCCAGGATGTTTATTTTATTTTTATTTTATTTTATTGCGTTTTCTTCTTTTCTTCTTCTTTTCTTCTTCTTCTTCTTCTTCTTCTTCTTCTTTTCTTCTTCATCTTCTTCTTCTTCTTCTCCTTCTTCTTTGACTTTTTTTTTTCTTTTTCTTTTTCTTTTTCTTTTTCTTTTTCTTCTTCTTCTTCTTCTTCTTCCTCTTCTTCTTTTCTTCTTCATCTTCTTCTTCTTCTTCTTCTTCTTCTTTGACTTTTTTTTTCTCAAGCGATTGTTTTTCTTTTTTCTTCCTCCTTTTTTTGGAGCGAAATTGTATCAGATATTAGTTCGTTGTAGCGAGGCTTTTACGGTCAAGTGCCCGCCTGAGTGGAGGAGTGAGCGCGGGGATTTTCAATACTCGTGTTTGGGGGAAAGTCTCAGGAAAGCCGTTACGATGTGCAAACTCTCTTTGTGAGCGCACGTGTACATACATACGCACATACGCACATGTACATACGCACGCACGCAAACTCTCTTTTTGAGCGCACATGTACATACGCACGCACGCAAACTCTCTTTTTGAGCGCACATGTACATACGCACACACACATACGCACATGTACACACGCACGCACGCAAACTCTCTTTTTGAGCGCACATGTACATACGCACACACACATACGCACATGGACACACGCACGCACGCAAACTCTCTTTTTGAGCGCACGTGTACATACGCACGCACACATACGCACATGGACACACGCACGCACGCAAACTCTCTTTTTGAGCGCACATGTACATACGCACATGTACATACGCACACAGACGCTCGGACATTTACACACGCACGCATGTACGAACACGATGTGCAAACTCTCTTTTTGAGCGCACATGTACACACGCACACACATACGCACATGTACATACGCACACAGACGCTCGGACATGTACACACGCACGCACGCACGAACACGATGCGCAAACTCTCTTTTTGAGCGCACATGTACATACGCACACAGACGCACATGTACACACGCTCGCACGAACACGATGTGCAACCTCTCTTTTTGAGCGCACATGTACATACGCACACAGACGCTCGGACATGTACACACGCACGCACGCACGGAAACGGGATTAGGTACGTTTCTACTTACATATTCTCATTGATTAGGGTTGCTATTAGTATTGTAATTATTATTATCATTATTATTGTTATTACCATCATCATCCTCACCCCCACCACCACCACCCTCACCACCCTCACCCCCCCTCATCACCACCCCCGTCACCTCCACCACCCACACCCTCACCACCACCACCCACACCCACACCCTCACCACCCACACCCTCATCACCATCACCACTACCCCCCCTCACCACCACCCACACCCTCACCCCCACCACCCCCCCTCATCACCACCACCCACACCCTCACCCCCACCACCCACACCCACACCCACACCCTCATCACCACCCCCTCACCTCCACCACCCACACCCTCACCCCCACCACCCACACCCCCACCACCCACACCCCCACCCCCACCACCCACACCCTCATCACCATCACCACTACCCCCCCTCACCACCACCCACACCCTCACCCCCACCACCCCCCTCATCAGCACCACCCACACCCTCACCAACACCACCCACACCCACACCCTCATCACCACCCCCTCACCCCCACCACCCACACCACCTCCCCCCCTCATCACCACCCCCACCACCCCTTATCACCACCACCCACACCCTCACCCTCACCACCCTCACCCCCCTCATCACCCCCCTCACCCCCACCACCCACACCCCCACCACCCACACCCTCATCACCATCACCTCCACCACCCTCATCACCATCACCCCCATCAACACCCCCACCACCACCATCCAACCTCCATCACCACCCCCCTCATCACCACCACCCACACCTTCATCA